>NC_064438.1:19542076-19793577 GCF_023343835.1 Lagopus muta | reverse complement strand
AAGCAGAGACTAACTGAAACCCTCTTAAATATCTATATTTATATGTAAATGTAGATAGCTTCCTGTACACTACTGGAAATTTGCCAACCTAGACAGAGAAGAGATCTGCTTGAGATCAGCAGAAGTCTTTGCTTAATTAATGGGTGCACATGGAAATTAGCTTGGCTTTAAAGCCTCAGCAGGGGAAAGGGAGGACAGCTTAAATGTCTGTGTGGTTAGTTTTTAGTCAAACTGCAAGTTACTGTGCTTGCTGTCAATGTTTTCCTTTAGGTAATAGTCTGGAAAATGTGTCCATGAAATATCTGGCAAAAATGTTGCTGGAGATGAAGAGCTTTCTGGACACTGTTCCTGTCTGGTTTATCTGTCTGGGCAGAAAAGGCAGTCCTGGTACTTCTGTTTAATGCATTTGTAAGATGTGTTGCAACAGAAACTATACAGACCACAACAGAGAGACTGTTCTTTTGGAGACTGCTGTATGTACTGTAACATGCTAACTTCTGGGGAAGCTTCTCTTGTATAAAATTTCATTTTGAAGTTAGGGTTGTTTCTCCGTATATCTCCCATTTATGGAAATATTTGCAGATAATTGGAAATAAAAATAACTCCAGTTGTACAATCTGCAACAAACTTCATTTTACTGAAGAAGAAATACGACAACTTTGCAAATTAATTCTGGCTACCTCTTCCCATTAATTTAATCTTTTGGCACTATATTTTTATTTTCAAATTCTCAAAAACTGTGTTTTGTACTACTGCCATCTCAGTATATGAAGCATGGGGAAAAACTTCTTCTAAGACAATGGGACCTTCTGGAGGTGTGTTTTTGCTTTCAATAGCTGGAGTGTAAAACATATGAAAAATTTTACTTTCATAAGGACTACTTTATATTCAAGTGTTTCCTGAAAAGCGAAGGTGATCTAACCTGTGGATTGCTATCAGAATAGCTCATCTGTCATAGGTCTGACCCTAAAAGTCCACTTTTCTTAAAGAACATTCAGGGAGCAGGTTTCAGGTTAAGCAGTTGGTCATAGTAGGATAAGATTCTTTTCAGGATTTGGTAATGTTTTCCCCCATCAGGTTACATCACGCCCCATCCGTGCGCCACAGCTTAAATCTGTTTCTTGCATCTTGTATGTGCTGCTGATCTTTCTTTCATAGTGAAAAGCCAAAAATGTAGCACTTCTTGATGCTTGAAGTTAATGTAGTTCTCCAGAACACCCAGGGTGGCCACTGCTAAAGTAAGGTATTAAATGGCTGGGGTTTTGTTTATTGTTTGTTTTCTGAGACATCACATAAATTTCTCTCTATAGTAGAAATATATTTGTAGACTTTCACACATCAGTACCATGCTAGAAGGTGTACCAACACTGTGAAAATCTTTGCACTCAATATTAAAGCAAATCAACAATGAAATGTCAACTTTTGTATTAAAAATGTCCGCTACAAATGTAGTCACATCACAATGGGTTTTAATTTTGAACTCAAGCATTTTTAAAATAAGGCATTTATTTTAAGTGTACTGTTCCTTCTCACTTTAGTGCAGCTGCCACTTTAGTTCTTCTGAAGAAATAAAAATGCATTAGAATTCATAGGAAAAGCAAAATGCAAAGGAATGAGAAAAGATTTCTTGGGGTAAGAAACAGAGAACACTAACGAGGATGAAGTATAAACAAAGACATGAACATGTCTTCTTTTGTGCTGCATTTTTCAGAGGTGTTATCCCATTAATTTTCATTCCTAAGAGTGATTTTGATAATAGGTATTCCGTGTTTAGAAGGAATAAGTACATCATTACAATGTCCTGTCTTTTTTCTCCTATATCGTAGCCAAATGTACATCCCGTTGAGTGATGTTGTGACTGACAGTCTGCCACTACATATGCAGTTTGTTTTCATTCTGACCTTGACATTGCCATTCTCTGAATGGTTGCATGTTTGAAGAAATTTGTTTTTAATTCCAAGAATTTCCTTGCAGCCATCAAGCCTTGTCATTTTTTATTGTTTTTTTGTAAAGAAAACAACAGCTAAAAGTCTAAATTCTTGTCTCATAATGAGATTTTAATGCCTAAGTATTCAGTTAGCCCTGGTCAGAGCACACAAGGAGAACATGAAGAACATTTTAATGTTTGTATTATTCTATCTCATTCTTATGCATTACAGAATACAAGACAGCTCACACCCTATTCGTTCCTTATTGTATCATATGTAAATGGGACCAATCTCTTTTTGCAGTGACATTGAAAATAGTTTTCTAAACAGAAGCAAGCACACTGAGAGTCATTTTGTAATCAATTTTTTAGATTATGTGGTCTGGCTTGCTGTACCCACTGAAAGCGAAAATCAAACTAGCTATGATATGAATAGGCTGCTACTTTTCGATACTGCATTTTTTCTGCAGCTCAGCTGGATTTTCTGTTTGTTTGTTTTTCTGAAAAGTGTTTTAAAAGCTAATCTGAAAAGTAACCTAATAATATTCATTGTGATTCTTTTCAATAGATATAAATTCAAACAAAGAAAAAGCCATTGCTCAAATACTAAATTTGTAGTGACTGAAAGGAACATTTAATGTTTGATTGAAGTTCTATTTCGTTAGTTTACGATCTCCCATGCAGTTTTTATGGTCTACAAGAAAGTTATGTTTTAGTGTAGATCAAGCTGTTTCCTTCCTATGCAGTAATATCAGCCTTCATGCTTTTAAGACCTTTAACAACGGTGCACTAATTTCCCACATAATTGTATTATTCCATTTATTGTCATAACCCAAATCCAGTGGGGAATGGCAAGTATTTAAAACCTATACTGATCCAGTAAAACTATGCAGCACAGATATCTGATTCTGAAGAAGAAGGTTCAAGGAACTCAATATTGGGAAAGCAGTGGGTAAAACTCAATGCATTTCTTGAAATGCTGGTATTTCCTTATGACTTTTCTTTCTTTGTGTACATTTTAGCTATTACTCTGGATCTCATTTTGTGGTAGATTTTCACAGACCAGATATGCATCATTCTTCTTTTTTTTTTTTTTTAAATAATCTGTACTATTGAAATGTTACTGACAAATGCCATTCTATTTTTATGGGAATAAAGCTAAATGTCATTCATTAAATGTAAATATTGCCATATGAACCTTAATTTTTGAAAGTATCCTAAGACACTGACCTTGGCTAAACATGACATTGAGTTAGTTTTGATCTTATGTTTCTGATACATGATTGGCTCATAACCTCTCCATTTTCACAGTCCTTTTTGTTATCATGTAAAATTTGAGATTCTGTCAATTTGCTGCTGAAATTCTCTCCTGTTTAAGTAATCACTCTGCCGAGAGCAAAGACTATTTTCTAAAACTTCCCAGCCTTGTTTGTTATATTCTTAAGAGTATTATGGTATAGATTCATGTCAAACCAACCTTTCTCATTTTTAGTTTCATCAATGCTCTAATTGTTATTCATATTCATATTATCCAGAGTTTAGATTTTATTTATTTATTTATTTTTTTACATCTATTGGGAAGCTGAAACGTGCTCATGATTTGCTCAGTTTTATCCCATAATATAATTGGAAGCAGTGCACAGGTGTTTTCTAGGTTCCAGTTGAGTTATTGCTGATAGAATAGGAGGAAACAGCCTCAAATTTCACCAGGGAAGGTTTAGGAGGTTTAGGTTAGATATCAGGAAAAACTTTACAGAAAGGTTTTTTAAACACTAGAGCAGGTTCCTAAGATTGTTGAGTCACCATCCCTGAATATGTTTAAAAACTGTCTGGATGTGATGCTCAGGGACATGATTTAGCAGTGGGTTGTTAGTTAGGGTAGTAAGGGTAGTTTGCAGTTGGACTTGATGACCTTTAATGTCTTTTCCAACCTGAGCAATTCTATGATTCTGTAAGGCCACCATGATATCACTGGCTGAATGCAAATGCGGGTACCAAAACAATCTAAAATACAGCTTTTGTGGACTTAAGTTTTCTCAAAATTGCTTTTAAATAGGAGTGTTGAACAAAATGACCTTTTACATTTACCATATTTACTGGCTACATTTCCTAATGAAAAATTGTTTGAAGCACAGAAAATAACATCCTGCGATCCTTCAGCTGATTTTAAGACTCACTTTGTGTGCTTTGTAATTTTCAAGTTGAAAACAATGGCAAAAAAAAAAAAAAAATTAAACATACAGTAAAATATGATTAGTATAATGTGAACTGGTGTTCATATCAAAAAAGGAAGGGTGGGGTTGTTGCTATCCACACCAGAAAAGGGATAGAATGTGAAGGGATAGAATGTCCCTAAAGAACAGTTATGGGCAAGTCAAAAGCATAAGAGTGACAGAGGGTGAGGCAGTAAAGGGGAAGCTTTGTGACTGATGTCTGCTACAGGCCACCATATCACTCAGAGCCTGTCAGTGAGGCTTTCTACCTGCAGCTACAGGAGGACTCAGGATTGCAAGCACTCATCTTGCTGGAGTCTCTAACCACACAGGCACCTGCTGGAAAAGTAGCACAGTGATCTGCAGGCAGTTCAGGAGGCTCCTGGATGGCATTGAGGGTAGCTTCCAGGGTTGAGTAATAGACTGACCAACAAGGGAGGGATGAAATATTAGACCTATTGCTTGCAAATGAACTGATGGGTGACATCAGGATTGGATGGGCTGCCTGGGCTCTAGTGACCATGCTATGGTTGAGTTCACACATCAGAGAGATGTGAGACAGGTGAAGAGTGAAACTAGGAATTTTAGGAAAGCAAACTTCCAGCTCTTCAGGGAGTTAATCAACAAAACACCCTGGGAAACTGTCATTGTGGGCAAGGGTGTGGAGCAGAGCTGGCAGGTCTTTAAGGAGGCTTTCTTCAGGGCAAAAGAGCTCTCCATCTCCAGGTGTAACAAGTCAGGAAAAAAAAGGAAAGAGACTAGCGTGGCTGAACTGGGGCGTGCTGATCAAACTGAAGAGTAAGAAGAGAATGCACAGGCAGTGGAAACAAGGATAGGTATTGTGGAAAGTGTATAAGGAAGCTGTTAGGCTGTGTGGGGTTGGGGTCAGGAAAGCCAAGGTCCAGCTTGAACTGAACTTGAAACAAGAAAGGTTTCTACAAGGTACTTCAACCAGAACAGGAAAGTCCAGGAGGACATACCTCCACTAGTGAGTAACACAGGCAGGCTGGTAACAACAGGTGAAGAGAAGGCTGTGGTACTTAAAATTTTTGTCTCCATCTTCCCTGATAACTGCTTGCCACGCAGCCCTCTAACATTTGGTTTGGTAGGAGGGGATCAGGGAAACAGTGTCCCTCCCACTATAAGAGGGACTGCTTCTGGACATGCAGAGGTGCAGAAACCTTCATTCTTCCAGAATATTACCTCCCAAAATTAAAAATGACCAGAATTTCTAAAATTACAGGAATGTCATTTATTCAATTCTGAGACTTAAATACATTAATTTCACCAGAGTTGTTCTTAAAGTGTTAATGATTTCAAATTCTTTCTTTTTACCCTCTCTCTCTCTCTTCTATTTAGATCAATGAATCTAACTACAAGCATCATACATTAATATTGACTTCTCTACTTTGCAGAAGTCTGTTCTTATGGCCTTGCAGAAATTTAGTCAATGTTAGAGCACTTTCCAGTTGAGATATTTGCAACAAATATAATACAGTTTTTGTTAGAAGTCTCAGTAGAAAACCAAGGAATTGCCCAAGAACATATTTGCCTATTTACCTTTGCAGCTGCAAAATCACACACACACACACACACAAAAAAAACAAACAAACAAACAAAAAAAACCTTCACTTGATACTTCTGATAGGAAGTATAAAAAAATATGTTTATTTCTTTGTTTCTGTTCTGCAAAATCCTCAACTGAAATGATACAAAAATCCCAATCAGTCATCCTTTCTATATTCCAAGAGAGAATATTAGCTACACACTGCAAAATTTTGCCCTCAGACAAAAATTCCACTAACAGTTGTCTCACTCTGCGCAAACAGTTGCTCTTACATTTCAGAAAGCTTTAGTCTGCAATCCTCTTCAAAAGCGGTAAAATTAACATTAGTTTAAATGAAAATAAAATTTTCAGTATTCTCGATGCCCATGGAAAAATGTCATGTTTGTGCTCTGAAAGCAGTACTGTTCTGAGAAGGCAGGGAAGATCACCATTAGAATATTTCCATGTGAAAACTTCAGGATTGCTCTGAAAATGAGCACAGAGTCAAAACAGACCAGTACCTGGAATCAAAGTGATTTGTCTCTGCAGGGTAGAGAAGAGAATATATGTCTGAGCCAAATTTTGAGGAATGTTTAAAGAATACAATAGTTAACTGTGAAAGCTTTATTTGACTGACTTTATTGCTCTAAGATATACATATATAATCTCCATGAACATCTGGTACTTATTCCTTGGAACATCTGTTCCATAAGACAAGATGGAAATAAGTGTGTATTTGTTTGATATTGATATACATATTTACTTAAATATAGTGATGCATAAGCAAAGACTTGTTTTAATATTTTGTGCATATATATAGACAATTTGTATATACAAATTGGAATGCACACATTTATACATATCTACTTATAGTACAAAACCTGAAAAAAATCAGTTGATGATCTATCCAATAAACCATGCTTATTTAAAATAATTCATTTTTCCATTACATGTTTTCAGTAGCTTCATTCCTGCCTCTTCGTTGCCAACATGAAAGAGAGGAAAAGCTAATATGCATTTAAATAGTCACTGGGGGAATAATATCACCTCCATATGTAATCTTCAGTAGCCACAACAATGAGATTTTGATGGAATTTGTAGTGCACCAACATGTTTATTCAGATGTGTTGTATGTTCATAAATTAAATTTACCCGCAAGAGCTAAGAAAGTATGTAAGATTTTGTAGTAACTTACTTCTAATCCACTGTGGAAACTGTTGTACTCAGTAATAGCTGCTTTTTAAAGTTTTATACATGATTTCCAGATGTTGTGTCTTTTTGCTACAAAACCATAACTTGGACAGTCACTAACCTATAGCAATATTTTGAATTCAGATATTTAGAACATTCTCAATATTTGAATGTTTAAAATATTTTGCAAACAGTTAAATGTTTAAATTGGAGACAGCAGTACTGAAACAGGAGATACTGTTTATTAGCACTAGTGATGGTCTTTTTAGAAATGAAATAGTGGAACAAGTCATTGTAGGAAGCTAGAGATTTGACTCTGAGATTTGTCAAAGAGAGATTTGACTTCTGCAAAGCATCCTGGGCTATTAGCAGGTACTGTTTTTGCTACCACTGGGTTTTCTTGGGAATTAAACTGAGATACAAATAATATTCCATGGAAGACAATTGCTTTATCATGCAAGATATTTATCTTTTTTTATGCTGCAAAGTTTGTCTCAGTTTAAACCTTTCCAGGATTTTCTTTGCACAGCTGAAGTGCCCCATCTGATTCCCATGGGAAACAAGAGCTTTTAAATTTTGGCAGATGTGTATCAAGTTGAAGTTAAATGAAATGGACTGGGGCTGTGCATAGCAGTCAGTTTTACAACAACACTTTCACTTTACAGCAGGGGAAAAACATACAGGCTTCATAGAGGTTTAGTGATTAGTGTGAAATTTGAATAGGAAGTGGAAACAAAGAATACTCTATACGCCTAATGCTGAAAAGACCTTATTAAAATTTCTGACACAAAAATCATCTGGCTTTGATCTGCTGAAAATATACAGAATGTCCTACCTCAGGTGGAATTGGGTAAAGTACTAAACTGAACTATATTCCCTTGGGCATTCGGAATATACGGAGAAGTGGAAGGTAAGCTTACGAGGAGGCTTATTTAGAGATAAATAAAATCTTGCCAAAAAACAAACAAACAAAAACCCAACCAGTTTTTGAGTCACTCAGCTTTTGCAAACATTTTTGCCATAATTTCAAACATTTAATAGATTTTTAAAGATTTTCCTTAAAATCTCACTTTCTGGCCAAAAACATTATGAAGTTCAGACTGTCTCTCCTATTTCATGTTTAAGAATTTTTCTAGTGTAAGACATCCTGTCTACATGAAAAATAGGAAAGATCCATCTTCTGTAAAGCTCTGGGTATTGTAAGAGTATATTCATTTGTATGAAAAGCCAAACAAAATGAAGTAAGTCTTCTGAGTGAATTCAAATAATATTTCAGTGTTACTAAGAATTTAGCTAACATTTCTGTAGTACTTATACATATGAACATAATTTAAAAAAATAGAAACAGTAACATCCTGATGTGATAAAAAAGTAATTTGTTTTGCTATATAACTCTTCTATGCTTTCCTAGCCTAATATATTCTGCACCTTTTTCAATCACACCAAAGGGAACTTGATTCTTTCTATATGGCGTATTGTGAGAGCTAACCATTAAAAGCAATGTAAAGAATTATAACTGTGATTCATTTATAATCTTCTCATCCAAAAGTACTGTTTGTGGGCCATCAAGATTATGCCATACACAAATATGGCATAATATATCATGCCATTGTGTCAACACTACAGTAAGTTATCTGTACAGCCAGGTACTGACGCAGCTATGCAAATAATTGTTAAAAACACTGCTAGAATGTCTGGGAGACAGTTTTCAATAAAGGAAGTACATTCTAAATCATTGAGACTGACATTAATAATTTGTTGTTAATCAGTTTGTGGAAACGTTACTAGCAGAAGGCAGTGTAAACCAAGATGGATCTTTTGCCTCTGCTTTTCCCATTTATTTTCCTCTTAGCTGACTTCAATCTTCTTGTTGCTAAAAGCCATACACTGGATTTAGTTCTTCACAAAATTACGGATTAGCTTATAAAATAAGTAAATTTAAGTGCCAGGTTGGGGAGTAAGAGATGAGAAGTCATCTGATTTTATACAGGAGAGACTGGAGTAGAACTGACCCTTGATTTGCCACTTAGGTCCCAACAGTCAATGCCAAGCTAAGTTATTAAGCTTTAAGTGACAAGCATAAAACACTAGGAATCTCAGTATATGCTTATTTCAATACAATCTTCATCCCCTCAAACGAAACAACAAAATTATGCAACACTGACTCAAGAATGTTGCTAAAATCATGTATTTTTCTTGGAGCTTATGCAGAAAGTCATTAATAGAATGTTGAACTGAAAGCTGTGAATATAATCTGTAATTCAGAGAAAGGAAGATCAACCCCTGAGAATGCTTTGAATACTCCATTATTGTGATGAGCCTCTGAAATGTGTTTAAAGATTACTTATGATCCAAGTGCAAAACCAGTGACAAGACTGAACCAGAGCTTGATAGCAGGAATTTGTAAGGCTAGTAACAAGGATTGTTGTTCACTTGAGAAAGCTGCTCTTCCACCATAGCTTACTTAGAGAAACTTTAAGAAAGATCTCTGCAGATGGAGCTGATAAAAATACCAGATTAGGGCTGCTATTGCATTCTTCTGAAATTAATGCTGAAGTATTAGTTTCTACATGTTCCTGAGTTCTTATTCTGAGGAGGGAGAAAATGGAGGGGGGTGGAAGCAAAAACATTAACCACACAGAGATCAGGCCATCTGGGATACTGGAATTTACTTAAGTGTGATTTTTCTTTACTCAAAGTGATGGCTAATGTTAATAAATGTTGAGTACCACAAAATGATTTTTCCTTAGTATATTTTTGAGTCTGCAAACTCCTTTGAAGGTTTGTTCTTACTACACATTTTCCTTGTGTTTGATACTCAAAAGTATACATTACTTTGGAGCATTAAAAGATTGAAAAGCATACCAAAATGCAAGAAGAACTGAAATACAAATATGTGAGAATCACAGAATCACAGAATGGCCAGGGTTGGAAGAGACCCCAAGAATCAGGAAACTCCAACCCCCCTGCCACATACTAGGCCACCAACCTCCACGTTTAATACTAGACCAGGCTGCCCAGGGCCCCATCCAATCTGGACTTGAACACCTCCAGGGACAGGCACAACCTCTCTGGGCAGCCTGTTCCTGCAGAATGTGTTCTGCTATACTTTTGTGCTTTCCAGTTTTAACATTTGCAAGTCCTAATCTATAGTTTAAATTTTGTCCTGAATATAAATTATTATTAACCACCAGAGATTTTTCTGAGTGCCTTAAAAAGCCTGTAATAACATACTCTGATGTGATTACACTGAACTACATCACAATGCAGAATGTTTCTTGAACCATCAGTGACAAAACTAATTGATAAATCAACCAGCAATTGACTTGAGATAATGAAGAATCTTTCAAGATGTAATGAGGTTGTCACCTAATGAGCTTTTAAATGAAGAAGTAAGATTGTGTTCACTACAAGAGTTTTGGTAGTTCATTGGTTTAAACAAAATCAAGTGGGTATGTAATATGGTAAAACATTATATCATACAGATTACAATTCCTATTTTATGTACAAACAGACAGTAAATTTCAAGTCCTAAAAGTTTTATATTCTGATTCAGTCGTCTCTGTCAACAGGTGATGTTTTGTATTATACTGTGTTTTTTCTCTACCCAGAGGAAATGTTAAAAATGCAATTGTCTTAGGATTTCCTAAAGACCTATTTTTCTTTTTATATAAAACATCATCTTTTCCTGGAGCTCCTTTTGCAGATAAAATGTTTCATGTGTTTTAAGGTGATGTAACTTCTAAAGGAATGCTTGATCATCATGGAGTAATCTTGCTTATTGCTAATTCCAGAAAAGCTAGAACTAACTTAAATCAATTATTCATACATTTGAGAAGAATAAGGTCTCAATTGACACGTTAGAAACCATTTGAAATTGAAGGGATTAGGCAGACCTGTAGTCTTCACTTTTACGACTGAGTCAAATATGCTATTATTTCTTATTGTTTTTCAAAACTGATTGTCCTATGCTCTTGAAGGACCAACTGAAAATATCTCAATTACAAATCAAAACAGCACTCCTGACAGTAAATAAAAATATTTATTCTTGGTCAATCCACGAAATAGGTTTATTTGAAAGTAAGCCTGAGTTTCAGTGACAAGCTGCCTCCTGCCCATGAGAATGAGAGAGTCTATGCTACAACATCAAAGAGAAATCAGAGTACAAGTCTTCCTCTGATCTCTATAAAGAGCAATTTTCAGTGCCAGAGCATCTTCCTCAAACTATTAGTGACTCTTAAGTACCTCTCTCCTTGAGTGGAAGCGGTTCTAGGCTTTAAATCCTACTGTCATTGTCTGTTTCTTAATGATAAAAGCTCTTTTTTTTTGGTGAAGAAAACATTAATTAGCTATTTACAAATTAGACTATAACAAAATAGACATTG
Source organism: Lagopus muta (assembly GCF_023343835.1). Classification (NCBI taxonomy): domain Eukaryota; kingdom Metazoa; phylum Chordata; class Aves; order Galliformes; family Phasianidae; genus Lagopus; species Lagopus muta. Next base: position 19,782,315 of record NC_064438.1, on the reverse strand, counting down.
ACATCATTTATAAAACACAACATTTAGATTAGATGTGAGAAAAGCATTTCTGATATACATTGTTATGGTTATGCTGAAACCTATGAAAACACTCTAGCCCACACCTCACAGAAATTTTAAAAAACAAATTTGACAAATACATTTCAGCCACAACATGGTTTAATTGCATTAAGCCTGTCTCAAAACCCATAAAAAGATGACCTAGAAATTTGTTCAGGAGCCCCTTTCAGTCCCACAAAAAGGAATACATAGTTCCTCATGTATCATGTCCTGACAGAAATTACTTTCTCACCAATATAACTGTCTGCAAAGTCCATAAAATTAGTCCACCTAAATGTAAACATTCCTTTTCTGTTAGTGCTAAAATCTTCAGATCAAATGTTGGAGCTACTGTATGAGGTCAGATAAGGATTGCATTTATAGCACAGAAATAAAACAAAATTTAAATATGAAAAGCTCTTTCATTAGCTACGTGACCCACAGCCTCAGACAAGTTAATTACCTTCTATTCATTTTATTACCAAGCTACAGATTTCTTGTCTTCTTTTTTTTATCCTGTCTATTACTATGTCCATTTGTCTTAAGCTAACCAGTGGTACTTGGCTCACATCAAAGAGCTGATTAATTTTATATATTTCCTTTCTCAGGATGTCATGATAAACTGTTCTTCCAAAGCTCTTGGATTAATTTATTTAATGAGTTCTCTGTACACCAGGAACAGATTCCTTTTACCAAAAACATACTCTCCATGGTCATGCCAGACTTATCTTTTAGGAACATTACAAGTTTCCACAATGGTTTGAAGTCTGGCAAAATGTTAGCTAGAAGCAATGACGTGGCATTAACTATACATATTTTTGTCACTTTTTGTCAGTAGGAAAAAGGAACCACAAGAGACTCAGTCTTGATCAAGGATTTCAGTTAGTACAGAACATTATGGGATGCTTCCTGACAGGCAAAGGAGAGCTGTGGACAGATGCAGATATTCTAATTTATTCCAATTTAACTTCAATCCTTAGTCTGCATAGGGGACTGCTACTGAAAGTCATCTGCTTATCTGTGTGCATTGCTTCATTCTATATTCTGTGATATAGGAACGTGAATGCTTTCTATCCTTGAAAATCTCCACCACAGGTGCAAATTCCAAAGCTATTGCATATATGATATCAATACTTAAGGCCTTTAACTTATTACAAACAAGCTTGATTTTTTTTATGGCTTCCTTCTCTACTTAATGATCAGTCATTGGTTCAGAGTAATGATTGCCTCAGCTGGTGGTCTTTTTTCTTTTTATATATGCAACAGTAAGGTTAATCTTAGGGACAACTAATAAGCTTTTTAGTAGCTTCTTGTTACATTATTACTACTAATATAATTTTAAGCAGCCAGTTGAGCCATTTATCTCAAATGGCTGAACGTGGTGAAAGTACAGATTACAAATGCTGACTAAGTATGTTTTGTCTCTCTCTTCTGGGATAGAATTCATAGATGGATGACAAATTTTAAATTTACCTATCCTATGTGCCTTATAACATTTATCTATTCCATATCAGAGGAGATGTATTATACGGCTGATTTTTGAAGAAAATATGATTTCCTTTTTTGTCTGTAATAGGACTATAAATAAGCATGATTGTAGCATGTTCAGACACAGTTATCTCTTGTAAATACATATTTTAATAGATTAAAAAATCCTTTTTCAAAATTTGCAAAAAATCAGCAGATTTTAAATCTACACAGTGTCCCAAAACCATGGGGAAAACAAACAAACAAACAAACAAAAAATGCAGTTGCAAAAATGGAAGTCCCTAGTCTTTTTGGACTAGTTGTTTAAAAAAAATGCTTAAAGTTAGATAATATAATTAACAACAGACTTGAGAAACATAAATATGTGAAGAGTGTAAGGACTTATACTGTGAAACATTACTTCCAGTGATATAAGTAAGCCCAACTAAGTGCTTCTAGCATTTTTCCATGATTGGCTACTATGACACCTAAGATCACGTTATTTTCATTTTTACTGTCTTATGAATATCTGTCATGTCCCATAAGACATTACATAATTTTAGAGATAAGCTTTATCTTAAATGCTTTGATAAATCAGAATCTTAGTCTGTGCATGGCAAACATACGTAGAAAATCTCAGTTCTGTCAATATAAAGAAGTCCAGTTAAGAGAAAAACTTTGGAAGACAGCATTCTAGTGAGGAGATAATTGAACATATCCGGTTCATCTCATTCATACCTTTTTTCCACTATAGTTTGTGCATATCAATTAAGTGGAATGAAGAGAGTATTAGCAGAAGGAAATACCTGTCACCTATAGTAAATGCTAATAATTTCAAGTTTATTATATTTGTATTTAAAATATTCAGTAAGATGATCTTCACTCCTCTCCATACAATGCGTGTTCATCAGTTGGCTGATTTGTCTAGTGAGTGTAAAGGAATGATTATGAATCTGGAGCAGAATTTATTTCCTTGAGGATGTGATGAACAGTATATAACAAATCCCTTTCTTGATCTGTCTTGACTTCAAGAGATCTGTAGAGTCAACTGCTATATTGGTACTCTAAATTGCTCTCTTCCTGTCATCATTTCTTCTCTGGAATACTAATGACCAAAGACCTATTGTCTGTTTGTCTAATTCATCTTCTATACAAACTGGAAAAGTTCTGCAAAGATACACTGGCGACTCTTCACAGAATCTTGAATCTGTGGAGAGGTCTCAGGGTTAACATTTTGGGGCAAGAAGATTGTTTTCATTTCTCACTTTGACAGAGTATTTTCTGATTTGTTTAAACTGCTAATAGATGCTAGGGCACAACTAGAGTAGAATAATCTCAGTTGTAATTTACTATGCTTTCAAGACTAATTATAGGTAAGACAGTTCAAATTGACATAAAAGAATTCTTTATGATATATTGGTCTTAAATGTATTTATCATTCCTTCATTACAGAGCCTATTTTTTTCATTTCTCTAATTATATATTAAAGATTAAATACAAACAAAAGCTATAAGTTTGTAACATCATCTCACACAGACCTGTGATGACTTCTCAGCTCTCGATGTTAGAATTTCCATCTTTATTTACCTCTGTAGCTCTAAATTACGTTTTATAGATAAATCCCAGAGCTACAAGTTATGCAGAAAAGTCTGCATTTATGATACTTTAAGTGAAATTCAGACAAATTTCCAGTCTTATGTTTCTCTCTATAACTCTGAACTTTCTGATTTTTCTGTTCTGTAGATTTTGATACCTCTGGAAGATTCGGGAAAAAAAACCCCTAAAATCATGGACAAAACTGAAGGTAAGGGTATAATTTTGTGTTTATTTTAAGATAATGGCATGGTGGTGACTGAACTGTTTTCTTGACAACAAAAAATTGATCAGTATAAGTTATAAAATTTTCTTTGGAATATATTTATTAAATTCAGATTTCAAAATAATTGCTAGAAATAAATCACAGAAACAGTAAACAGGTATGAAAGTGCTCCAGAATGCTTTTTACACTGAATCATTATTCATTTGAATATAAAGTCAATTACATATTGTAGACTTTTGTCAGATGACATCTTCCCGTATTTATTCACTATTTTTTATCTCCTAATTACCTGAGTGGCAGCAAAATACATTGATGTGTGTGAATCCTGCCATGCTCTGAATCAACAGTGGCTCTGTTATAGGACACTTCCAAAATAATTATTGCAATAACATTCCCAAAATTTGCCCTTTATAAGAGCAGCTACAGAATTCTTCATAATTAGAGAAAGAAATTAAAGATAGGAGCCTCTCAGTTAGGTAGTCCAGAGACATCTCATCTTCAGAGAAGGCAAATAAAATCTATTGTCTGAAGTGTTAGAAGTCTCCTTTACCATCTATCCTTTTAGAGTGAAAATCTTTAATTTAAAGATATCACAACAGCCCACTGAGGAAGTAATTTGAACTTTTCAACAACAGTGAAATAATACCACCAAGTTTCTCTGAAGTGCTGTAGTGGAGAACTTTCCAAAAGTATGAGAAATTCTATCAAAAGGACCTTAAGTCATCAGTAGGACATCCTTATGTAGAAAATGGAATTTATGGTCTACTGTCAGAAAAATCTTAACATAAATCAGAAGATATCAATGTTTTGAATCCATGTACTTCCTTTTCATGTTGCTGAGTAATGCATGCAAATACGGAGAGAAAGGGCAGGAATCATTCTGGTGGGCTGGAAAGAAGGTCTTAAATTTCATGTTTTCCATATCATAGAAAACACATCATAGTATTGAAAGAGACAAAGAAAAATACATAGATTTGCAGCCAAGCAATATATTAGTTTTCAGATGGAAAAGGCAATAAAGGATAAATAAAAGTGTTTGGCAAATATGTTACTTTTTTTAATGCTTCCACTTCAAATAGAGAATTCCTCTGTGATATTATTATAAGTCTCCTCACCATGGCTCTTAATTTGGGAATTTTACATTTTTTTTACAGCTCTGAAAAATCTGTAGGTCATTTTTATGCCAAATACATCTCTACAGATTTTTTCAGGAAGGTTAAGGGAATTTGATTCTTACATTTGAATTATATCAGAGAGGAAATGAGATAGAAGTCTAACTAGAAAGTGCTGCTGTGAGCTAAAAGCAAAAGGTGTAATCATTTTTCTGATACTTATAATTATTACATTTTTCGTTTTTACAACTCTTCTTGATTAGTTCCATGTACCTCTATGGTACTTTTCAGTACTGTCTGTGATGAAAATATTTAAAGAAAAAATCAGTTTGAATACTCATAGCTTAGCACAGTGTATTTTAAATTCTGCAGAACCCAGTTTTATAAAATCTTTAATAATAATAATAATATTCTTGCAGGGAGTCTCTAGCAAATAATTTTTCACTTTTGTGTAGCACTTGTTATCTCAGAAATTCACAGCACATTAATTAAGCCTAACAATATTCCACTGCGTCAAATAAATATTTTCATATGCAGTAAAATATTTTTACATTAGGCAGATATTATCAGGTTCCTTTGGTGGGTCAATAATGAGATTGAATATAAGCACAGTGAAGTTTAGATTCTCAGTGTCTTTGCATAATTCCCTCTCATTTTAATACTGTGGAAGCATTTTTACATTATAGGAAAACAAATGAGGCTTTATCCCATCCTAGAAATGCAAAAAAAAAAAAAAAAAATTACTATGAATTTGTACTTGGCTGCAGCTGCAGAGGCTGGAATGCTTAGGAATACATAAATTGTCTCCAGCCTGAGAACTTTAAAGAAGCATTAATAGTCCAGTTACTGTGTAAAATTGTAGGTTAGTACAAAACATGCAAAAGAAAATTAGATTCCAAAAAAGAAAAATTGATTTGAGTAAGGAATATCCAGTGTTGAACCAGAAAGGCTACCTAGATGCTATAGGATAAAAAAAATAGTGAAAATTTAGTGTATGGGAAGATATAAGTGCATTGAGAAATCAATTTCAGAACTTCAGAATATTAAATTGGAAAAAGTCAAGTTGTTTAGTTTGTATTTCAACACTCAATATTAGAACCAGATGCAGTGAAAACACTACTGCTGTAGTAAGTGTGAACAAGGGCCTACACATCTCTCAGGTAAAATTGTAAACTGTTGAAGTATGTTGTATTGGAAATGCTAAGTCATGGCTTAAAACGGTGATTGAGCACCTGGTGGGAAGGCGGGCCAACCCAGGGGAGCTCAGCTGCATGCAATGCATCTGAGTGATCAGAAGAGGTGGAGCCAGGATCCAAAAAGTAAGTTTTGTTTGTTTGTTTGTTTGTTTGTTTGTTTGTTTGTTTGTTTCCCATTGTTTCTGTGCTTATTGCTGTTGCATTTGAGTGGATTCTCTCTTGCTATAGTCTGGGTTTTTACTGTTCTGCTCTCTTGTTGCAAATGCAAGTACAAACAGAATAATATTTCTGAATTCTAACTGATATGGAATAGGCTGCTGTCTAGGCTGGAATAAACTGGAATAGTCAGGTTTTAGCTTCAAAGAAAACATTCGGTATGTTAATAGTATTCACTATTCATAACAATAATAGATGTTAAATTAAATTTAGATGGCTGGTGTGAAATGATCACTTGTTTTTAATAATGCTAGTGTTGTTTACTGACTTCATTCAAGAAATGATGAATCTGGTTTGAAATTAATAATCAATTTTATTTATATTTTTTTTGCTGGATTACAAGTCTCCCAGTATCTACTTCCTAACACAGCATCCCTTCTAAATAATAAAAAAATTCTGTGTAGACTGATCTTATCTTTTTTGAAGTTTATAAAATAAATGAAACTATGCTGAAAGTAATGTGATTTTGATGTTTCCATAAGACTTGCTTGAACGTATTCTGGATGTGAAAACCATGGCTGGAAGGTGATGGGTGGTGGGCTATTTTTCTCCTGATGTCTATGGTTGATTATTAAATATGCTTAGTACAGTGAGTTTCTATAGAAAGTGGAGACGATTTCTGTTCTAATTTTTGCCCTCTAAACAGTAATCTTTAATCAGTTCTTGCATTAACTCCAACAAAAATACATCCCTGTCTCTCAGACACCAGTAGTGTTGCAATTCATTTCCTTGGCTTCTGGAAAATGTTACTGAGGGGAACTGTAAGGTCACAGCTGGATCTGATTATTGAGCATGTGGTGAGGGGGTGTGGTTGGCCCAGGGAGTACAGGCAAATTGTTTATACCCATATGACCAGAAGCGTTGGACCCAGGATCCACTGAAGGGAGAGCATCTCTTGGACCTTGGCTTTTTCTTGAGAATTGCTGCATAGCCTAAGAGTCCCTTCACCAATTGGATGAGTTCAACTCTTCTTTTCTTTTGGTGTATGACTATTGGCCTAATTTTGAATGCTTTATAGGCTCTTGGCAATACCAATTTTGTTTTTTGTATGAGCAGAACTGGTACCAAAACAGCAACAGTAGTATTAATATCATTCTTTGTCTTTTTTTAATTATTTGATAGAAAATTGTTGCAAGTAATCTGAATGCCACACAACAACCTGCATTAGAGATTTGCTTTAGCTACATATTTGTAAGCTGTGCAAGTAGAGAAAGTAATAGTTCTGAATGGTTTGCTTGCAGCATTATAAAATATTTTAGTAGAAAGATACGAGGTTGGTTGACCTCTTCTCCTTCAGAAAATAAACATCATTATTCACTGATTCTGAACATGCACTGAAAAAATTGCAGCAGTTCAGAAATGCTTATCTACCAAGATTATCTTACTGCTTTGTCTGCCCTAATTGGAGTAGCCACTTTTCAGAAAATTCATCAACTCTTCTTTGTCTCACTAGTATAGGAGCTTTACATTGAAACAAATTCTGTTCTGAGACTGGACCTGTTGTTGGTACTCTCAATTCTTGTGTCAAACGTTTCAGGGAATAAAACATGGGAAAAATCATTTGGAATTCATTCTCCATTTCCAAAATTATTTTTTTATTGCTGGATTGAGACAAGGATGGATGCAGAGGAGAATAAGAAGGTAAATAATATGCCAGAGAAAATTGCAGACTAATCAAAAAACAAAATAGAGGCTATGCAATGCAGAAAAACTGAGAACAAAAATATGGTTTCACATTCTGACCACACAAACAACATATTGTGCAGGTGCCAAAACTGATATTCAACCTTGTTTTTGTTAATAAATGGATACAGGATGTTGAATCCTTGATTTTTATCTCAGAACTCTTTCTGATGCTTCCATCTCTTCTAGCTTCCCAGTTCTTAGTTGAAAGTAGTTCCTTCCTACAAACTATCATAATAATACTATCATAATCAAACTTGTCAAAGTTAATAGGTGCATAAATATTTAGTAGATAATACAAGAGGCATTTTGTCTGAATCAGGAGGAAATCCTGATGGAGAACTTCTTCACTATTTCTTTACTAGAGGGAGATGTGCTGATTTGGGAAACACAGTCTGATTTGACAGCAGTTCCTTTCAAAATTTACTAGTATCCTGTGGGCTTCAGACAAAAGTTCTTCTCTTTTGTCCAATAACAGAGATATGACCTCTGCATTATTCTGTTTTTTATATAGTGATGGCATATTCTCAGCATCTCCTCTAAGACCAGCTGAAGAGCTGTGTACTGCGAAGCAGTGAGCAGTATAATATATACCTTGAATGGCTCTATGAAGAGGATGTTGCTGTTGTCACACAACCAACATTCTTGATAAGAAGATTGGCTCTAATAATTTTGTTTTGCTTTGTTTTGTTTTAAATGAACCAATAAAAAAAACCAAACATAGTCATGAACCTGTTGCCACCATTCAAAGCAATATTCAGAAAACAAAAAATATTATTGAAGAGTAACTTAGTGGACTGTGCTGTTATCTTATTATGGGATTAATGCTTTAAACTTGTCCAAAATCCTGCCTGGAGAGGCCATATTCATGAATCTATAACTTTCATTTTGTTCTAGTACTGCTGTCTCTAAAATGCATATCTCTCCATCTCTAAACTTAGATCTTTTCTTGCTTCAATGTCTCCATGTTTTTGTCCTTACATATTTTGCCATTTGCCATTACATGACTTTGTTTACCAGAATCTAAATTTCATGACCTAAACATGGAAAAATTGATAAGAGTTCATTTTAGGAAAAAAAAAAAAAGAGATTGAGTAATTAATAAATTGGAAAATGTTAAAATATATTTCTATGGATCTCTTGTATACTGGAATCTGGAAATCTAATGGTGAACTCTGTCAATTTTACCACATGGTCCCTCATAGAAATATGGAATGATTTGGGTTGGGAAGGACCGTCAAGATTACCTAGTTCCAACCCCACTGCTATAAACAGGGACACCTCCTTCTAGACCACTTTGCTCAAAGCTCCATCCAGCCTGTTCTTGAATGCTTGTAGAGAGGGAACATTCACAGTCTCACTGGGCAACTTGTGCCAGTGTCTCACCACCCCCACAGTAAGGAATTTCTTCCTAATATCTAATCTAAATCAACCCTCTTTCTGTTTAAAATCATTTCCCCTTGTCCTGTTGCTACATGCTAAAATGCTCTCCCTAGCTTTCCTGTAGGCCCCCTTCAGGCACAGGAAGGCTGCTATAAGGTTTTCTTGGAGCTTTCTCTTTTTCAGGCTGAAGAGCCCCAGTTCTCTGCCTGTCCTGATAGAGGAGGTGCTCCAGCCCTCTGATCATTTTTGTTTATCTCTGGACCTGCTCCAACAATGTTCTTCTTGTGTTCAGGGGTTCAGAACTGGACAGAAAGATATAAAAACAACTAAATCAAATGGGATATTCAAAAATCCTGTTCTTGTTATGCACCTCATATAAACAAACAGCACAAGTTAGATCACAAATATTATGCTCATATCATTGTTCCTCACAGACCTTTATTTACATGCATAGATGTTAAGATTCCCTGAAAATGAATCAGCGACAAATCTAGTAGATTCACATCTTGTCATTCAATCCTTTACACTGTCCTCTGGACCATGCTGACTACTTGACATTTATTCAAGCAAAGAAAGACCTTTTTAAGATGATGAAGGCATTGTTTGCCTTAAGCCTGTTCTGGTAAGCATGTAAGGTCCTTCCAAGTTGCAGACAAACCTACAAAATAAATTTGTATGATTAATAGCTCTAGTAGAAGCACTAGAAGAAGACTTTACATTGCTAAGGGGATAACAATCGTTATGCATCATGGGGGGGGGGGGGGAGGGGGTGAGTGGGGCAGGGAACAATGCAAGAAAATAAGTTCTTTCTTTGATGATATTGTAAATCCTATCAGTTTAAAGACAGCCATGCAGGCATACAAACCAATTTCTGCAGATTTTATGAAATCAATTGAGTAGGAGAGTGTTCCTATCAGACAATGGCATTTTGAAGCTGTGATAGACTCTCTAATTCTTCACATGCAGCAGAATTCAGCAGCACCTTTGGAAGCACTGTATGACAATTTATAGTGAAGGTACTCTTTCAGCAGCTGGAAAGGTTTATTTTTTCCTTGAAATGGACCGTTTACAAAGAGGTAATAACAAAAAGGGATTAATTGGAAATGCTTTTAAAATCTCATTGGCTTAGCTATCAGAAATATGCAACTTTAGAATATTTGAAAAGTAGCTGTCTTGCTAAAAAAGCAATTTAAATAGCCTACCAGAAGTTACCCCTGTGTATATTTCTCGTATGTCAGTGCATGGTGTACATGGAAGTTATTTATTTCATTAAGAATATGATGTTCATTGCATTGCTTGCAATAAAATGTTTTAAGTAGTTCATATGTTTGAGAACTTGGATTTCCCTGTGGATGTTTTTAATATTTTGACAAGGGACAAGAAGTTTTTTTAAAAAAGGTATAAGAAATCCCTTGTGTTTCAATTGGTAGTCTCTTTACTTTCTGCTCACCCTTGTACTATATTTATTCAAAAATTTGAGTGGAATCAGCTGTTTAGCTGCTGTGCTCAAAATCTTTAAAGAAGATTAAACTACTTATTTCTCATTAGTAAGAAATCAGCATTCCTTGCTATGTTTCTTAAGCAATCTCAGGTAGAAGTATGAGTAGACTCTCAACTAAATTATTATCTTGGATCTATTGAAAAGAATAAAACAAAAACAAAGTACAAAAAATTCTGTAAGTGCATTATCTATCTTTAATCAAATACAGGGGTACAAATAATAAATCAAAAGGCTGTGGGGGTCTTTCCCTAAATTTTATTTCATGGGAAGTTTAAAAAAAATCTGGAAAAATCTTAAAAGGCAGCTAAAATACTGGTGCAGGCATATAATGATCTGTAATATGTTATAGTGCAATTAAGGTTTTGAAAAATATCCTCCAAATGTTTCATCATAAATATTACAGAAAACAGAATTTTTTCTGTAAAATTCTGTAAAAAAAAAAAAAACTCTTCTGCTGAGAGTTTTACGTATTTAAATAAAATAAAAATAAAAATAAATAACAAAAAATGGAGAAAACTGTTCTAAATAAGGGATTTAATAAGCAGGTAGAGACAAAGAGCTGCATCTGCCAGTGCAGTGGGTTTTTTTTGACCCCATTTAGCAAAACCATTGGTCAGGTACTCGTCTTTGTTGAGGTAAGGTTTGATCAGTTTCAACACAAGACTCTCTTAACAAAACCGAGCTCTACTGTCAAATCAAAGTCTCATTTCTGTAATTTCAGGGTAATCCAACATGTCTATATTTTTAAGACATTTTAAAAACTTAAGATTTTAAAAGAGGATTTAGTACTTAAACACCTTTTAATCCGTAAAGCAACTAATACACAAACATCTTTAAGGAGATAAAAATGGTTTTGTTTCTTAACTGCCACATGTTTAGGTGTTTTTGCTTTTAAACCTTGTACAATGGTTTATATGCTAAAACACGGATACCTGTATTCCTGCTGAAAAAGTCTATGGCCTTGGGCATGACCCTTGCACTACATACCTGTTTATTTACCTGCTAAGTGGAAATAAGAACATTATAAATATAGTTTTGAATAACCAGTTGCTAACTGCACAGGAATATAAATATTGGAAAAATAAGCCTTAAAATATGTGATGGTTTGGCAAAACAAGAAATTAGTGATCAACAGATCAGAATGAAATCAGCATAAATAGCATTGGAAGCCATTTCCCAGCAAATGACAAGAGTTCAGTAATGTTAAATCAGTATGTATGTACAGTTTCTTGCCTTGTACAAAGTAATGATGAACACTAATAATTCTGTGAAACAAAGTTTCCAGGATGAATTATACCTCTGAATATATTATGAGTACTCCCTCAAAAGATTTCTTCCAGTTTTAAGCCTGTCTTTCACTTGCTTTTATTGCAAGAAAGCACCTTGCTGTTTTCAATAGTTTTATTCTTTTCCTGTGAGATATGATCATGACATGAAAATGATGTCCTAAGCCCAATGACTTATTGCTGGGGAATTTAAGGTCAATATAATTATCTTGAAAACAGGCTAATACACATGTATTAACTATTTTGTGTTGTTTCATGTTTTGTTTTGTTTGTTTGTTTGTTTGCTTGCTTGCTTGTTTGTTTTCATAGAAAACCCTACTGGAACTTGGTTTGTAAAACAAAAGGAAAAAGAGGTGTGTTTTTCTAAGGTTCTGCTTACAGAGCTTAGAGATGACAGTTCTTAGAAAGATTGGCACTGTAGCACTTTATTCAGTAACTTTTCGAGAAAGAGGGAGAAGCAGACAATGTAATGCTGAGAGACAGGTGAAGTGACTTTTGGTAATCAAAGTTAAAATAAATAAATAAATAAAAATTTCTGCTTGACAGAATCCCAGCAGAAAGACATTTGTTTTCTGAGATACCTGATGAGTTTTTGCAGTGTTACAGTGATTGAGTTTTATTCCGTATGATATTCACCAAGTGACATGGTGACCCTCTTCTCACCCAAGATGTTAGCACTTCTCTATGGCAAAGTAATTCTTTTGCTGTCATACTGGAGATGAACTCATGAATCAGTGATATGAGTAGGGGTGGCAGTCCACATAGTGCTCTGAAATCTATACATTCTTTAAAAAACACAGTTTTTCTGCTGCCAGCAGTTATCACGTTCCTATCAGCATCTTCATCCTGAAACACTGGGTGGTCTGGACTTGAGTATTAAAAGGACAAAAGCTTGCAGTACGAGCACACTAGATGATGAGAAAATTGGCAACAAGTCCCATCTGCTTTCATCTGCACTTTCTAGTTAGTAGTGATCACTGGTCCAGTAAATGCTGCATTTCCTTTAAGTCATAACATTCAATCCCATCTAGCAGAAGGTATCATAAAGTTTTAAGGGAACAAAATATTGTATTTTTTCCCCTATCTTGCCTTAACTGTAGATTCACATGCAATATATACCATGAAAGGTCACTTCAAACAAACAGCTTTCAAATCTCTGTATACATAAAACTCATTTAAATCAATAAATCCTCATGGACTTGTTTGTGCAAGAGTGAGTAAGAGGGAATGTATGATGAACTGTTCATGATGATCTGCTGTGGAAACTGTTTGCTTGCCTCTTTAAGTTGTAATCTTTGGAAATTTCATAGCTATCACAGTGGGTCAGTGGAGCTTGATGGGATCATAGAATTTTTTTTAACAACTTTTATTTGATTGTTGATTAACTTTTTCAAGGCTGTTAACCGGTTTTATATTCCCTGTAAGATTTTTTAAAATACTTAGAAGAGAAACTACTGTGTAGTTTTCTATTGAATTTAGTCTGCAGAAATGAGAGTATAAGGGGAGGTTTTGCAGCAATGTACATTCCATTAAAATTACTTTAAAAATCAATTTCCTAGCCATTTAGCATAGGTAAGATTTCCAATATAGTATGGATGACTAATGTTTATTAAAAAAATAGGTTACTAGCAGGCTAGAAATGAAAGGGAATGTTACGGTAAATGGAAAGAGAATGAGTTTTCACCACTTTCCTTAAGGACTCAGGAAATTAAATGGAAAAAATGCCTACTTGTGGTGCTGCATAAGTTTAAAATATTTTATAAACTACTTAGAAGAAAATGGGAAAAATAAACTTCTCTAACAGGGATATAAGGAGCACAACAACATCCATCTTAAATGCATTATTTGTGGCAAAGACAATTAGAAGGTGGAGCTTCATGAAACTATTGCAGTTCTTGCAGTACAAAAAGTCTGTTCAGGATACCTCACCCTCAAAAGACTTCTCACTCCGTACCCTTGAGCTAAAGACAGGCTGTACTTACTCAAGGGGCAATATGGGCAGTGTTTTGCAAATATGTTTTTTTACGGGCTTTGATTTTTTAAAGGTTATGTCAAGTATGACAACAAGGATGCAAACTGCCTATGCATTATTAGCTGCCAAGAAGGAAGAAAGGGTGGACTTTATCCCCAAAAATGGATGTCATGAATGGAAGCTGGTTAGCAAACAGTTTGTGACTAAAACTGGAAACAATCAGGAGATTGAAATTCAGCTACTGTCTCTGTCAGCAGCATGTTTCAGAAAGCCAAACTTATAGCAGGTTTCTCAATCTGGATACCTGAAAGGTGTATCCCCCTGGGATGAATATCCTTTGCTAATGCAAAAATATGCCTTTGGGATTGGCTGTGACCCAAAGGCTTTATTCTGTTTTCATTCTAATGTACCATCAAACCCCATGAAATATTTATAAATGCAGAAACTTTCAAATTATGTTCTATTTATAACAGTAATAAAATGACATAGTTCTAAGTACATTTCCTTTAAATTTTTAAGTCATGTCATACACCAAGGCTAAGATGATAAATTAAAGACTGTTCCACAACTTATGAGAAACAATGAATAATATTCAGCTGAATAACAGTTCTGATTCCTTATCACATCTTAAAATATTTATTTCCCCTTTCAATTATTCTAGTGCACTCTTCTCTGCCAGTGATATGATGTTTGACTCATAATTTTGATGTTTTGCTGTTTCTCTGTTGTAGTTGAAACCTTTTACCATTCAGCTTAATGTCTCTGCTTTTGTTCTATGTGTGTATAATGACTCTATAAGCATGATTCAGTTATATCCTTAAAGAGTACAAAGAATAATGCATAGTTCCTCAGTTATGGAAGGCTTCAATCTTCCAAAAAAATTGGAGTAGTGAAACCATGAAAGGAAACCAGTTTCAGTAGAACCATCAACTGGTGAAAACCAAAGCAAACCTTCAGTCCAAGTATCAGCACTTAAAATTTGCCAGTAGGAATGAAAGATGGCAGCACACTGGCAGACTGTGGAGGCAGAGATGTACTATTTATTAGTAGTAAATCTGTCCTTCTTGGATTGCTGAGATTTATCCCCATTTGAGAACTTGTCATTTGAACTAATGAATTGGAAAAATACTGAACAAAATTGTTCCAGTTAAACTTCTAACATTGAGCCAGGTAGGAGCAGTTGCAATTTACCAACAGAGATACCAGAGGGAAGGGTGAGAGAATATGCACTGCAAATGTGCTTTTCAAGTTACATGAGATGCAATCATATGTCTATTAGCTTTAATCTACTTTATTATTTGAGAGAAACAACATAATGACAAGCTCTCAACAGAGCCAGGACCATTAAGATTTACAATATATTTACAAATACTAATAATGAGATGATTCTCAAGAACATCCTAACTGAGAATGAACAAACTCATGTTGTGCTTATTATGATTAATGCTCTGCACTATAATGCTGGTGACCCCAGTTAGGTTTCTTGTCCTCATCCATGTCAAAGAGACCCATTATTGTAAGAGTAACATTTATGATTGAGTAAGGATTTTACCTTTTAAAGTGTATGGGGAATCTGCTTTGTAAATGTTGATGTTCAAGCATCTACACTAAATGACCAAAATAGGAAGCAATTGTTCATGAAATCATGAAGATTAAGAAAAAAAAAAAAAAGCAGGATTTTGCCCAGTGCTACTCACCTCTAGCTCCCAGTGCTACACAGAAGTGTAGCAGTAACCAGTGAAAAGATTCAGTGAGGGAAGATAAATGTGAATTTAACAGAGAGTTGCTTTTCACTATACAGGACATGCCAACAGAAATAATTTGAGTTCATCAAGTTTCATAAGAGAGCTGAGGAAGCTTCTAACACTGTTTTTATAGGACAGAAGTAGTTTTGATTGAGAACATTTATAAGGAGGTTGATATTGTGAAAAGAAAAAACCTTATGTGATATTCACCTCTGTAAATACTATTGAATTATCTCTAGTAGTCTCAATTTTTTTTCTCATCGATATGTATAGTCATTATCACACATTTATTACAGTAATGTTATTCACAGGCAGAAGCAAGCAGTACTCAAAGTGCCAAACAATTCACTTACTTTGCTTCTGTTCTTTTCATGCTAAGGCAAACTCTTTTGAACTCAGTGATAGGAAATAAAATAAAAAACAGATGCAGAAATTGGTACCTAACAAAGCACGACGAATCTCCAAACAAAATGTAGACCTATTTTCTAAGATGTACAAACAAGAATTCTACCTTAGCTTTTCAAGAGCTGACATTTTACACAAAATAATGCTATGAATATCCATTAGTTTCATACCAGCCTTCATTCTAATTTGTTTTATGTGACATAGTAGCCACTAGATCTTACTTTGCTTTTCTTGATGTTTAGATTTTGCTGTTGTAAGTTGTCTTATTTTGAGAGGAATCTTTTAACCAGAACTAAATTCAGCTCAATTCCATGTATAATTCCAGAACAATTATAACAATACTTCCAGGAAATCTA
Source organism: Lagopus muta (assembly GCF_023343835.1). Classification (NCBI taxonomy): domain Eukaryota; kingdom Metazoa; phylum Chordata; class Aves; order Galliformes; family Phasianidae; genus Lagopus; species Lagopus muta. Next base: position 19,766,135 of record NC_064438.1, on the reverse strand, counting down.
CTATCCACTGATATTTGTCCAGTGCTACTTGGGAAAACTCGTTCCCAGGTCACAATTACCACTAAGATTCTACCAGCTTACGTTTAGTGTTTTCACTGCTGGTATTGACAGCTCCTATTGAAAACCAACAGGGAACTGCTTATGTTCAGCACTTCTGAAATCATGGATTTACTCAGAAAAAAAGCAAAGTATTACACCTACACATTTTCTTTACTTAGTGACTGTTGCCTGTGCAACATGCACAGAATAGGCTTTCAGCAGGAGCTTTTTCTTCCAGTGAGTTTATTTTATTAATGGAAAATTTTGCTGAAAAAACTCACCCTCTCTGACCTCTTATGGAGTGTAATGTGCTAGTCTTGCGTGGGTTATTGAAAACTCTTGAGCTTCATCCTGTATTTATTAATGCTAACTCAACATTCTACAAAGGGCTGTTTTTAGGGTAAGCAGTGAAAGCGGGATAGAGGGCAACGGCAGTAAAGAGTCTGTAATTATTTGCAGAAATAAAAGACAGAGCTCTTGCACAAGAAAGAATTCTCATAGAGATATGAACAGTCATGACAAGACTCCATGTAAAGTTTTTTCAAAGTTTTATAAGGAAGAAAGGGGATTGGAATAGGAATTAGCGAGAGCTGAAACAGCTTCTATTCATTAGTTAAGAGCAATAAGAGACAGTAAGTTATCTGCACTAGCTAGTCTAGTCTGTAACGCAATGAAATAGACAGCCTCTTCCTTGATAGTTAATGATTTTCTATCTCTGATTTAGTCTTTATACTATAATAACACAGATATTTAAACAAGATATGTTAGACAAAGAAATGAGTAAAAATATGTTTTAAATGTGAATGTAAAATACTGGCTATGTTCAAAACAGGAATAAGTACAAGCCAGCTAAAATAGAGATATACCCTTATGTTTTTCTTTACTAGAAATAAAAACGTGTGTATAGTAAAGTTGCAAGACCTGATGAATAATGCATTTAGGGAAGGTTTGAATCAACTCTGGTCACTTCACCTTGCTGCTTTCTCCTCTGAAAAATTCTCAACATCTCTCTTGCTCTGCTGACTGTATAAACTTTGATACATGTGTCGTTTGACCAAGAGACTTTGAACAACATAAGTTGGTAAAAAAAAGTAGTACACCTTCACCTAAAGCCTGATATACTAAAATAGAGCAAGTAATGATAACAAAGGAGTAATTATGCATATCATATGAATGCTTGCAGTGATAGTGCATGTCTATGCACAGATATTTCACTACAAATTCCTGCAGGATAGACCTGTTTGTGCACACTGTTTTTTTTTTGTTTTTGTTTTTGTTTTTTTTTTTAAGTGATATTGCCCATTGCATCACTGTTCATCAAAGGAAATGTCTATTTTACTCCAATTCAGCATGATAAGAGGTGATTGTATATTTCTTCTTCATCAAATTACAAGATTTTAGAAAAACAAATTATTTTATCATAGTGTTGTACTGCAGTATTTCATTTAGAGTTTTAAATTCAAATATATTTTTATATAAAATAATTGCATATTTCAAAATACAGTGTTTAAAATTGTCTTGAATATTTTTTATAGCATTGGTTACAAGCTTGTAACTATATAAATGTTGAGGGGTTTGTTAAAGACATTTAATTATACATACAGATCTTGAACTCAAAAGATCAGAAAACACATAGCTTAATGACCTTAAAAAAATATGATGAAAATACTTCTTAACAATATAGCTTTCATGAAGAAAAAAATAACTCAAATTTTACAAAATCGACTGCTGCATCAGCGTTTCTTTTGCCTAGACAGAAAATCTTAAAATGCTTCAACATACGATATTGCTTATTGCTGTGTTGTATTAAGGCAAGGTGTGATTATAATCACAGATGGATTCATGACAGTGTCTCTATACTACAGTATTAAGGTCTCAAGCTGCATCAGTTTCAACAAGAACTGGAGCTGGCATACAATTTGCTGTGTTGCTTTAATATTCAATCTGTATACATTCTAATCTGTGTCTTCATAAGCATCAAATGTTTTTTTATTTAATATAGTTTCCATTTTTGTACCATTCATATGTGTCGTGTCACTTTGACTCTCTTCTTGCTGAGAGAACTAAAATGGGCTTCTACTAAAGTTAGGTTAGTGCCATTTCTGATCAGCCTGTGCTGTGAAATGATGCAAGGCTAACACCTTCTCTTGGAAGCTGAGGTCACTGCCAAGAGCAAAGACTTCTTTTGTACTAAAAAGCAAAGCTGACACCTTTTCTCCTCTTTTCACTGTTTCCATCAAAGAGTGAAAAAGGTTTTCCACAAATGAAACAAACCATCTTCTTTCTCAGGTCATGCACAAATAACACTTTTACCCTATGGGGACACTAAAGGTATTTGTCTGTGTGCTTTTACAACAGATCCAATAAACTTTATAATAGAAAAAATGGGAAAAGATTAGTGGAACTGCTACTAATACCTATTTTTTTTCTTTTTCCCCGTAGAATCTTGACTATCTTAAATTAATGAGTGTATTTTGTTTAATTCCACTTCTTTCTGTAAGAATGTCAAGAAGAGATCATAATTTAAAGTCAGCAATAAATTTTCTACTTTTAAGTTATTTCCCATGTACTAAGATGTTTCATGTCATCTTCTACCCAAGAATCTCAGAAGACATTTTAAAACTAGACTGGGATTCTGATCTAGAAGATAAACGTTCAAGCTAGTATTGCATGTAATGCAACAGAGGTAGGAAAGAGGCTATAGACCTATACTAAAGTTATCTGTGGCCTGCCAGACAACAAATTTTTTTACTGATAGACATGCATTTTCCTTGACATGTCTTGGAAAAGGTCGTTTTCACTATGATCACTGCAATATCACTCAATATCTTCTCTATACTTCTTTTTTTAGAGTTTGGAAGCAAGCAGGGAAGAGTTTTTGCAAAAGATCTCTGGCAGGATTTATACTGTCTTACATATGATATGACTTTGGAAGATTAATCAGTTCTGAAATAATGTATCTCTTCCTCACTGCCAGAAAATCAGTTATTTGATTTTGATTCTTTTAATCTCCCAGATAAATTCTGTTCCAGGAGGCAATTTAATATCCAAATAACTTTTGAGTTCATGTTTGATGTAGCACTAAAGGAAGCAATCAACCAATATTTCCGTGGGAGGAAGGCTGAGGCAACAAATATATTCTTCAGGTTTGACTTTCTTTAGTAGTGTCTTTGAGCATGTAGCCTTAAACCTTTGTGTTCACTAGAGGTGTGACAGTGTCTGTATTTACAAGTATTCTGGTACAACAGCAGAGTGAAAGGACTGGAGTTGAGAATGCAACTTGGGCACACACTTGGGCTGAGGGCAAGATTCTGGGAATTTATTTTCACTGCCATTGCATTCATCCCTAAGACTAGAAGACTAGAAGCAGTTGGTTCATTTGTTTCTGTTTGATTACACCAAAGGTAATAGAGCTCAGATTAGTCTGTGATGCAAATCATAGCATATGATGTGATGACAACTTTGAGGTTGCTTAGAAAACACATTTTTTACCTGAAAACTGCAAAGTAGAGGCAACATAAAGAAATGAGAAGCAAGCTATTCAATTTCCCTGCATAGGATGAAAACAAAGATTGCAAATCAATTTTAAACAGTGCATTAACAATATACATTTTCAGAGATGTTTATTACGGGGATACAGCAGATGCAATATTTATGAAAAAATCTATTTCTTCAACTGCTATGAAATAATATCATATTTTCTTAAAGGTTTCTCTTCAGTCCCTCTGTTTCCAGTGCATTCCAAGTCTGAACATAAGTGCAGGTTTCAAACTTCAGCTTTTAAAACTTCAGATTTTTCCAGTTCTGTTGACCTTTGCTTCCTATCTCTGGATGGTTAAATGCTCCTATACAGTCTTACCAGCAACAAGTCATTTGTACAGCAATAAGAGAACATTGTAGTTTTACAGAACATACTTGCTCCTGAACTAGAGGGTAGTGGCTAATGATTACCTTCTCTGTAACGTTTCTTAAATTGCCATTTGGCTTTGCAGTTTTTAAGTGGAATCAGGTTAAATGTGGCTAACCTTGGGCAGTTAGGCAAAAGGAAGAAAGACAATGCAGATAATTGGAACAAGATTGCTCTTTTACCCTTCTTAATATGTCAATGAACTCATCCTACTTCCTAGAAGGCATTTTTGTGGTGCAGATACAGTATTTCAAAATTTCACATTGTCACAAAGAAAAAAATAGGAGCAAAGCCTGAAGATTCAGGCTCTCATTAAGGACACAGATACTCTACCTTGTTCTAGAAGTGTAATTGCAATGTGGGTTTCATCTGCTTCCTCTTTCATGTATTTTTAGTCTATAAGAGTATTATGAAATATTTTCCAGTAGTGCTTGATCTATGATCCGGTGCCTGATTTGTGGTTTGGCAACTAGGGATTAGAGCTAGGTGATCTTAAAGGTCCTTTCTAACATTCAATGATTCTTTGATAAATTCACCAAGACTTCATCTGCCTTTATTTTTAAAGATTTAAAGAGTGTAACATGTCATGAAGTGTTTAGAATTAAAAAATCAACTAGTTTTATATTAGTCAGGATGGAAGGTGAGACATAGTGGTCTATCAGTGTTGATAACTCCAAAGATTTCTTTTCATGAGCTGATATGCATCATCCAAGCCTGACTGTGATACTCTATGCAGAAGTATCCCCTGGTTTATCAGTATACCAGTGGAGGTGTTTAGTTTATGTAGATATCTTGCACATATACATATATTGATGTATGCAAATGTGTATGTGCTTAGATGTATAAACATGCCCTACTCTTGTCTAAGAAGTAACAACTGTTCTGCTGACATTAGTTCAAAGACTGATGAAGCACATCAGCACATCATCTATGTGTGACTAATATTATATCTGATCATTCGGGAAATAAAAGACATAGATTTCTATTACAATTTAAATGGGGCAAGAGGTACTGCAACCCCCCAACCAACAATTTTGTTCTAAGAATTCTTTATTACACCTCACTGTATACTATTGCTCTGATGATAGATTGGCAGATTGTGAACTTAGTAAAGATGTATACGAAATGTAATTTGGATGCTGGTACAAAAGATTAGAGAATTGCCAACAGAGATAGAGGAAGAAGCTCTAATTAATGTCTGATCCTAAGCTGCATCAGTATGTTTCAGTTTTCATGTGAAAGAGACTTTGCTCAAATGAGGTAGAGAAATTATGGGATCGTGAAATTATTGGTGAGCTCTGCATGCTCATTACAGAATGTGAGTGAGAGGATATTTTACTTCCATTTAAGGAGATACTTGATAGCATGTAGCATCTAGATGTAGCAGCTTCCTTTTTTTTTTTTTTTGTGAGAAATGTCAAGTTTAGTTTTTGTTTTCTTTCAATAACTTACTTTGAGTAGTTCATCAATTTTCTTTGAAAATATCTTAACTTAAAATTGTTATTAGTACAGTATCATAGTGCTGAAACACACTGAGTGAAAACTTTTGCTGATGGCACTGGATGAGACAGCAAAGTGATAATGGTATTTTTACACTTCTAGAGGGAAAGTTCAGACATTAGTCCTGAAATTAAAATTATCCTGCCAATTTTATTTCTAACTTCAGAGCTGAAAGAACGACAGACAAGCTTCATTAAAGACTAGCACTTTCACATATAACTTCTTGGTAGAAAGGGGCTCATGTGACTGTCCTGTCTTTATGTTACTTCTACCGGTAGAATTCCACAAGGAAGGTGTGATGCTGTGCAGAGACTAGATTAGTTTCTTCTCCTGAAGGTAATTCTGCCACAAACTGTGAACACCTTTCACAATGAACATAGAAAACTCCCAAATTACCACTACTGTATTCCTACCTGAGTATAAAAAATAATCTATCTTCTACCAGATTGCTTTATTCTCAATCCCTTTTTACCATCACAAAATGACTTTTTAGCTTAAGAAATAAATTCATACTGCAACTGAAAGATGTATCATTGTACTGACAAAAATGCATAAAACCTCTCAATATGTACACAGTACAAAATATATTTTTTCAGTTGTTTAAAAAACTAGCTTTTTATTAAGACAGTTGCAATGGAAAACTTACTAAATGCATTTCTAAAAAAAAGGTAAAAACACCTTCTGCCTATCTGTAAACATATTACCTAATGTTGTTGGCAGCTGCCAATTTAAAGGTAAAAGCTTGTTGGGAAAAAATATTATATACATGTAACAAGGTTGGGTTAGACAGATTCTTATGTTAGATTGGTTCATTTGTGGAGGCTGCTGAGATTGTCAGAGAGATGGAAGTTTCTGAATAGGTTAAAATAGCACCTATAGAGCTACGGAAAAATTCAGAGTGCTTCTTCAAACTCCAATCTCTGTAATTTCAGTAGGGAATGTTTATATAGTGCTTTAAATGTATAAAGTGCTTTTCATGAAGAATTGTTGTTTACTTAGCATACATAGTATAATACTGGAGTTTTCAAGGAGAATACATTTAAAGACTGAGTAAGCAAAAATGTTTGAAGAGGCAAGAGGAGGAGACACGCTAAGTTTCTTTCTCAAAAGGAATAAACCACAGCCCTAATTGTCCAAAGAAATAATTATGAGCTATTAAGCTTACATTGACTCTAACCAAAGGAAAGATTTTTTTTTAATTAGCAATGTTATTTTTGAATAAAATCGGTATGGTCCTCATTCTTCTGCCTGAAAACTTTGAAAATAATGTATTTATTTTCTTCTTTCTATACAACATTCAGTTTTTATTTGTTATGGCGCTGAAATAAACTCCATCCATTTATATATCTTGCATTCTTCCTTCTGTCATGTGGATCGTAGCTGTTCTGCAACCTATAAGAAAAAAATACCTCCTGGTACTGGGAAGTTTCACTAGGTACGATATTAGTCTGTGAGTGAGAATGCTGATAAATATTTACATTTCAATAACCACCATGGAATTTGGCCAGTAGGTGGGATGCATTTCTAATAGATAGCCTATAGCACAGTTGGAAATGTGATCTTGTGCATGGAATAAAATTCTAGGGTTGTTTTTTGTTTATACAACAACATTGAAGAAGTTATTGCTAAAATTTCACCTTTCTGCCTGCTTTTATGATTTATTTTTTTCTTTTCTGGTGTTAGGAAAGGGAGATGGTAATGGATAAAGGATTATATTTGTTTGCTCAACTAATAATGTGATTGCATTATTCTTTGTCTCTATTTCTGAGCATCTTCTAATCAATCTTCTATCTCAAAACAAAAAATCACTTATGTAAAGCGATGAAAATAAATGGGGGAAAATTGATTCTCTTCAGAAGAATAAAAGGTTATCAACTACTGTGTTGCCCTCTTGAACAAATTCTGATGAGGATGCTTTAAACAAGATTCTCCTTGAAACTCCAACTGGGTGTAGTAATCGTCACTTTTTCTCCAAATGTGCATAGAGATGCAAGTTGTAGAAGGTATTAAACATCTGTTATCTTCCACCCAATTCCAAGTAAACTTTAGTGCTTCAGGAGTACTGATAAAATTGAGTTATGGCTGTTAGTTTTGTGGTTTAGTTTTTTGCTGTGTTTTTTTCCCTACAAATGCAACAGAAGTGCCAGGTCACAATGAAGCATTCCAGTGGTCAGTTTGTTGCATTTGGTTGAGCACAAAGACTCTCCAAGCAGAATATACAGAAATTAAAGGTATCAACCAATTATTTATTGGCTAACGTACAGCTGATGAGGACTTACAAATCATCTGAGTTAAGCATTAGTGGAATCATTTCCTCTTCTAGAAAACCTGAAAAATCTTTATTGGCCAGGCATTCCAGCCAAGTATGAAAGGACTAGACTCTGCAGTTCATGTGAATTAGCTCCTCCAAGTTCCTGAGATGTAACTTACTACCAGCTTGTTAGCATGTGTGATGCTGATGAACTCGACACAATAACTCAATAATCTAAGTCCCTCTATGGGTTGTGGCTCCCTATGTGTGAAAGTTAAGTGAAGGTCTTAGCCTTCCAGTGGTGATTTAAGTGAACGCATGGAAGGACTTTTATTACTACTGACCTAGGGAGTACAGATATCCAATTTTTGCATTATTAAATGCTTTTTATGCTCAAATATACTTTGACAGTAGTTCCAATTTAGATATTGAAGGGTTTATTAGGAAGATACAACTTATTCTAGTTTAAGCATCATGTAATCTTTGTCAAGCTCTGTGCAGGGATTCTCACTGGTGTCATTAGACCACAGTGATATAACTTTGCAGTAGCATCAACTTTGCTTGCAACCTAAATAGATGCAACATGTTAAAATTCAAGTCACACTTACAACTGAGACAAACTCAGGAATTGGGCTCACTTGAAAGCAAAGGGCCCTCTTTCCTGGTGAACTGAAAATGACTTCTACGTTTTATACTTATTGAACAGAAGTTGTTGCTGAGAAACAACAGGAGGACATAAAGCAAGACTCATCAACACTGCTTCTGTGCATAGAGATCTTCACTGGAAAGCAAGCCCTACATATGCTGTGTGGAAATTTAACTTTGTATCATGTTACACTGTTTAGGCATTGCATTCACTTAATTCTCCTTGAATCTCTGATTGTAATTGAATTTCTCCTGATGTTCTCTGAAGAGGGTAATAAATAGAGATGACAAGCCTAAAGGGAACATCTATTCCAAAAGCCCCAAAATGCATAGCTGACACTGGTCACAATAAGTTACTCTCTAAAAAGTTACATGGGCAGCTCTTTGTCTGCCAGCTTAGTCCTAACGCTCTGGCTTGGACTGGATCTGGGCAACTGGCAAAGAGGAAACCTACATGCAGAGTGTCAGAAATAGTGTTTTCAGTGCTCTTGACGAAGGAAAGCAGTCATTTTTCAGAGTCAGTTGAACAACTTACACACACACACACACACACACACAAGAATTTTAAATTTTCGTATTTAAAATGCAGTGTAACAAAGACTATAATGTTCCTTAACTCATATATTCTTTAATTCATATTTCTCTTCTGCTTTCTCCACTAAGTTCATTATGTTACTTGCTTGGTTTGTAGTCTTGAATATTATCTTTAAGAAAAAATAGAACCAATACTCATCACTCTCAAAAGTGTTTTCCTCCATCTGTGTGACAACTCTTACAATTTTGCTCCTTGAAAAAAAAAAAACTGATTCTGTCTTTTTGTCATTCTCCCAGGAGAATCTCAGGTCACTTTGCCAAGGCCTTAATTCAATAGATTTTTTTTTTTTATTTTTTTTTTTAGTTTAGTATTACTTCTTTATCCTTTTGGTCTTGCTTTGCTTTTGCCATTAATACAAAAAGATGTTTTCTTTTCTACATAGTAGTTGCTGCTTTTTTTTTTTTTCTTTTTTTCCCGCAGAAATTAATTTTCTTAAAAGTTAGAAACCATCCATTGTATACCTTAAATAAATATAAATAGACTATAAGTATATATATTTGCCAAAATTGTCCTTAAGATTTAATAGCCTTATTGCCTTTCTTGTTCTTTCATCCCCTGATGAACTGATAGAGAATGATAAACACTCCTTTCCTCTCTCTGGACTAAACAGGCCAAACATTTTTATTATCCTAAGTCAGAGTCCCAAACTACCTATTTATCTTTGAAGTGTTCTGTTGCATACATTCTTTTATAAATTCATCTTTCTTGAATGACATGTCAGGCTGAATATTAGCAAGCAAGAGTTCCAGAAACTCTCAACTGTAGCACACGTGGGTATTTGCTTAAATTAAAGGATGTAAGTTTCCACCTTCAGTGGAAATGTTGCAAGATTAAAATTAAACAGTCCTCAAACGTTTTGGGAAGTGGGAATCTGTATTAGAACAATTTTCTGTTGATGTTTTCTCATCATTCATTTCAATCTCAATCCTATTTACTTATTTTTAATAATACACAGTTGTTCAGATTTTTGAGGCATAATTGAGTCTGTTAATTAAGTGGTTTTGACTTCAAGCATGCCAATTTTTAGTACATATGACTTTCCAATTCAATGAAGTACTCATCTTTTTTTTTGTTAAACAAGCAACCTCCTAAAAATGTGTGTACTGCTTTTGCATAGGCATCTGAAATGCAGTTTTAAGACAACAAACCAATCCATCTTTTGTAGCTGGACAATGAAGACTTCAAGTATTGTTGTGCAGGTGGAAAATAAAGACTTGAACAATTGTTATACAGGCCTTTCTGGGTCATCCCTGATTGCTTATGCTAAAGACACTACAGTTTTCAAAAAGCCCTGGTTACAATATTCATCCATTTTTTTTTGTTCAGATTTTTTTTTATATAAATGTCATCATCTCCTTTCCTGTCAACGCTAGTAGAAGGGATCATTGTGCTGAGATTTGAGAACAAACCATATAAACTGTTTCAGAGTGAAATCAGGCAGGTAATTATACTCAAGAGTAAGACAGACAATTCAAAGACCAAACAGCCTTGTTTAGACATATTGCATGGTTATATATATACACAGTAGAGATTCTCCTTTGCAAATCCAAAACATTACTCCAGTGCAGCAGAAGCAGAGGTGATTTGATAATTCTAGCAAGGTAGAAAAATGTAAAGCTCTCTACTCTGTTTTATTAAATGATCCTATTAAATATTGTACGGGGGCCTTTATTTGAGCAAGAACATTATGCTATGCTGTCAGCTCCTTTTCTTTTTTTTTTTACTGATTTGTCTTGTAAACATGAAAACCTACAAAAAGTGTTCTGAGCACAAGACATACCAAAACTTTCCTTTTCCTTGTCTTACTGATACACAAAATCACATAACTGCTCAAGACTAATAGATCTGAGGTAATGTAAATTAAGGAAAAAAAAGCATTTTAATATCTTTTCTCTTTTGAGCTTCATTTTCTTTTTTCTATTATTCCATTAAGTAATGAATGTGCATCACAAGAATGAAATCTGTTTTTCAGCAATGTATGTACATAATTTAATCACTGGTACTTCCTATTCAGCTTTGAAAATCAGTGTTTTTTGAAGATATTTCTCTTGAGAAAAAAGGCTCCTCTGATTTGGATGGGGGAAAATACATTCTTTTAATCCTTTTCACATTAGAAAAATTACTTAATGCATTTTTTTTAATTGGAATTAGTTTTCATCATATGAGTCTGCCCTTTTCACTGGTATCACTGTTTTTTATCTAGTTCTCTTAAAAAATAAAAACTCTACAATATAGAAATGTTAATACATGTGGTACAAATATTATTCTGAACCCTATTTGGATTTTACAAAAAAAAAAAAATCAACCTTGAGTGTATGGGCTGTCATATGAATATACTCCAATCTCCAGAAATAAATGTGTACAGCTTCATATTTACAAACTTATTTTTCTTTTTAAGAGGCAGAAGCCAGATGAGTTGTGAATACTCAGGGGAACTTCTCTTAGATCTCAAGCTGAAGATGTACCCATAAAGCACTTCGAAGAAGTGTTAATTACTTTATGGCTTTTTAGAAGCTGAACATGTCAGATACACCCACAAGCTATTTCACAGTGATGAAATCAATACAGTTCATACTTTATTTTCATTTTATATGTTGAATGACTTAGGCCTTCAGGCATACAAATACCAAAACAGTAGTTCATTTGCCATTGTTGAAACTGTTGACCCTTAAAAGGTAGAGGAAAGGCAGGGGATTTTCAAGGTCTTGGTGTAACTTGCCAAAGTTGTAAAGCGAGAGTACTTTATGAACTGTCTTCATAAATAGCCAAGTGTGTTTCTAAGGTAATTTTGTTAAAATTCATCCAAAAAAAAAAAAAAAAAAAATCAGCTACTTGCTACAGCCTAAAAGAAAAGGGTTATAATTCTTTTCCAGTGGTTGTAATGCTGTCCCATAACAGAGTATGGATAAAACATCTATATCAACAACTTGAAGCAAAGAGACATACAAATAATGTAGTTTTGTGCAAGTCAGTGTAAATAAAATATCACAATGTGCACACACATTCTCTCCCCGGAGTTCAACAGGAAGGTTACCTTAGATTTAAACATTTGTTCAACTAGCAATAAGGAGGGAGTGTTACCAATATTTTTTTCTGTGAAAATTCATAGATACTAATTTTTTACTTTGTACTATATTCAGCATATGCAGGATTGGTTTTTGTGTCCCATCTCTGCATTGTATACAATTGATGGTAGTTTAAAGGATGGTTTAAAGGAAAATTTTGAGAGGTTTTGTAAAAAGACCCTTTACCAAACACATCTTTACTGTCAGCAAGGACTACCACAAAAATAATAAATTACAAACAGGTCTGTAAATTCTCATAATCTGGTAGTTTTAACCCACTGATTCATCTGCACTTTGTCCATCAGAATTCACAGTGTTTTCATTAGGCTTAGAATCAGGATTCATGAAAGATTTTGCTGAGGAGAAGGAAAGGTTCTATTCTGGACCAGTAGCAAGCTGTCTTTCAGAATCCTAACCCATGAAGATGCTTGGCAAGTTTCTGGCAAGAGGTCAGCATTATTCAGATAAAGGTCTACATACAGCTAAAAAATGAAATCATCACTGTGACCTGAGCTGAAAATGATAGCTTAAATAACTAAAGAGGCAATAACAGGATACTTTGTTTAGATGCTCACTTCAGCACACCAGCCCATGTGCTAGCTTATATTTTTGGAACCTAAATGGCACACTGCTCTGGGCCTTTGCAGTAATTCTTTTCTTTCAAAGGAAAGAAAACCTGTCTGTGACTAACTGCCCAGTCACTTCCATATAGAGCTCACAGGGATAATCTGCAAATCTGACATGTCTTGTGGAATTGGAAGGTACAGCTAGACACTTACATTTGGATATTTGCACTCACTTCAACCAAATTCCATTAGCTTTTGAGTTTAATGGGTGTTTTTCTTATGCTTACCCAATCTGTTACTAGAGGGAAACTCCAATTCTATGGAGAAAAACAAAGTGGCATACACCCTTATGCATGATCAGGAATCTTATTGTCAGACATAAAGAATATGAAGTCAGAACAGGGAACTTTACAGGGGAAAACGTTTGAGAGCTTACATATTATTAAAGCTTAAATTTCTTATATTTAGACAGTAGATAAGCCAGTCTAGTAAAAATACCATTTTTTCATTTATTTCCTATTTATTTTCTAAGGATCTTCATACTTATTAAAAATGAAATGTCTCTGCTGTAATGTACATATATAAAAGCCTTTAACCTGATATCCTCATATCTAGTTTATCATAGTCTAATTTATGGCTGAATGCTATAGTTAGAGTGTCTTGCAAGATATCTGTATCACAATACATATGCTGTATTTCTGTGAAGCAAAGAAGGATTTGGCTTCCGCCTCTGGTGGCTGTATCACTTAGTAGATGGACATATCACGAAGCCTTCTCTGAGCGGACTAAAAACTTATTCATAGAAACACTGAGGAGTAATATCACTAAAAATATGAAGTAGGGCTTGATTACTGTTAACAAACAGTCAAGAACAAACTTAGAGATTTCTAGTTCCCAGACTGAAGTTCATCTTGATCCAACAGTCAAATATTTTGACAAGTGTTTAATAGAAATCAACATACAGAAAATTCCCTGAAGGTCATCTACAACAACCTTTATCAGTTTGGGGAAGTGCTAAATGTTCCTTTAGGTTTTAACTGTGCTGATGCCTTGTGCGTGCATGCTTTTTCCTGCATCATCAATCACAGTTTCCAGTGACAAATGTCATTTCACAAAAACCACATCCAGAGAATTAAGAGAGTGTTATCATTTGAGCCTGAATATATAAATATTGATGTGAGGCTTGGTGACAGCTCTGTAAACATATACAAGTATCTGCATTAAACTTGTCAGGAAGATGCTTTCAACTTTCAGCAATGTCTTTGTCCACTCAGTGGAGCAGACTGCATTATTACTGTTGAAATGCTGTTATCCATTTATCAAAATGATAACATCAGGACACCTTTTGAACAAATACTCTCACTAAACTTAATTATATTTCCTAGGTTTTCTAAGATTTTTAATTTTCTGAATCAACTGCATTCAGCCTCTCTTGTAAAGCATGTTTAATACAACCATAGAACCATTCTTGTATGGAGTGGGTTGAGCAGGTCACTTTCACAGGTTAGCTGTGACCCTGGTTCCAAAACCTCAGTGTGTGATCTTATTTCTACAGTGGTAACGAGTCGAATATTAACTTCCATTTCTAGTTTTAATTAACAAAACTCTTGATTAAGAGAGCAGTTGAAGTAAACAGTACATTTCCAATGATACCTAAATAACTCATAGCAGCAGCTGCCTCTCTTGTTTGGGCTGAACACTGGACTGACAGACATGTTTCCTGTGCTGATTTACTAACTCCTTGCAGAAACAGACATAGCTGGGGCTAACACTGAGGACTTCTGTTGATATTTCCCCTCCCCCCCAGAAAATGAACAGATTGGTTCAGAAAAATCAGTTTTAATCATTCACAGTCAGGATGTTGAGATTGTCCTTTGCCAGTCTTGTGGTTCAGGTAACATTGTTCTGGCTGCCACAGCGCAGAGCCTAGACTCACAACTCTACAAATTTAATGTCTCTATTAAACCTTTACTTTGCTTGTGACTGATGGCATTTTCCAGTCAGTCCATTTATTTCCATTTATTTCCATTTATTGTGGAAAGGAAATGGTCACAGTGAATGTAAACACCAAATTTCATTATTTTTTTCCATTATTACTTCAAAAAAAAAAAAAAAAATAGTCACTGTTAAAGAGGACAAAGCAAATCTGGATTTTTGCTCTTAGAAATTAAGATACCCACTAGATCACCAAAGAATCTTTTTTCTCTTCAGAATATCTCCCGAGACTATACTTAAGGAGCAAGCTATAAATTAGGCAGCAAAAGTGCTAATATCATATCTACTGAGGGTAGGGCTCCAGTAAAAAGAAATATGCATAGTCAAAACTGTTACATCAATCAATCATCTTGATATGTGCCACATTCCACGTGTATCTGAAGGAATGGAGTTTGTTTAGCATTGAGAGCATTAGCAATTTTGCTACTTAACATTTTAAATTTTAAAGAATAGGAGAGGGAGGGTTCCTGAGACCGATCAAACCTGAAAAGCTTAGTATGGCTAGGAAAGCACCCTCCAACACCCCCTGCAAGGCAGTAAGAGACGGCCCAACCAGGAAGAGCCGGATTCCGTGACTTCTGTGAAGTACAGGGACAGGTACCTGGAACTGGAGCATCAACACTTTAATTCCCAGTCCAATACAAGATGTTATCGTGTGGAATATCAAAAACCAAAAATCACAAAACCACAACAGTTTTCTTAAGGAAAAAACTTTGTTAAGGATTTCATGAATTGGAGTCATAAGAATTGTAACCTATTGACTAGTTCCACTGACTTAGAATTTTTCAGTGTAATGTTTTTTCAGATTCAGACTTCTAAGTATTTTATGCATTGATATTCCATAAAATTGCAGGAAGGAAACTTATTAAGAACAAATGCAATGAATAACTCTTATTATAAAAGCTTTGATGAGGCTTGTATTTTAGATTCCTCAAGATGCTCACTGTAAATCAGAAATATTCATCATTGCATCCCAAATGTCCCGCTTATTACTACATTCTCAGATTATTGTTGGATTCATTCCTGGGTATCATTCTCAGGCAAAATTTTTTCAATCTAGATATCTAGAAAATTGAATTGATTAAGGCATATCAGGGGACTGGAGATTTTTGTATCTATTTTGCTGCTCTGGAACAAAATTCCCTGTATGGCCTTCAGTTCTTCTTTGCAAAATGATTTCTTTAACTCAATTTCTAGTAATCAATTTTTAGATATAAACTCCTTTTGTAAAAGGAGGATGATAGTATTACTGCTCTTAAATTAATTGATAGCAATAAATCAACACCAGAGTGGGGTAATTCTGAGTATCTGAGAGTAAGTGAGTCCCAAAGGCAAAATACTATTGAAATACCAGAGGCGGCTTAAAAATTCTCAAAAGTGCAGCATCTTAAATATTCCCCTCAGAAAATATTGCTTTGGTTCTAAGATATAACGGTACTTTGTTTTTTGCTAACGATGAATCTATTTTCCTGAATCAAGATTTTCCCTTTCCTTCAGAAATGTGCAGCAATTCACAAATAGAATGCCATAACTCTAAAGAAGATAATTTTATCTGGAAGTGCCTAAGGTTTTTAGAAATTTGTTTCATTTTGAATCAAAGCAATTTTTGTACAATTTGAAGTATAACATACAGATTAAGGTAATTTATGACAACAGGATTTTTTTATTACATTCACATTTTACAGTGTTCTCAAATTTATTGTGGAGCACACTTTTAAAATGTTAGGGAACCTTTCTCAGTAGAAAAAAAGATGAGGTTTTAATTCTTTTTCTAAGATATTTGAATTAAGATGTCTCAGTACTGACAAACTTATTGTTTCCTCTTCAGTAAAAAAAGTTCTAGTAGAAGGTGTACTATATGCAGAGAAATCTGTCTTTCTCTTTTAACTTTTTATCAATGTTTCCATCCTCAATTTCTTTATAACATGATAAGAATGTGAGAAGTCATATTAGTTTTGAAATTTTCACTGATAAAAGCTTATCTGTAGAAAGACAGTTCTTTCATTTGTGTGCAGAGCATATGTGGGCTTTTTACCCCATATTCTGATATTATTTTTCTAGGATATGTATTGCACAGTGCAGTATCTTAAATTATTCTCTATCACTCTGAAATATCCTGTATCCATAATAGAAAAGGAACCATTCTTATTAATGCAGTAGTGTACCTTGAACATCATGTACATCCTTTTATTTAAGAAGGTCTGCTTGTTTCCCATGGTATAGCTGCTTACATAGCGTGTGCTTCTATATGACAGCAATGATACCAAAGAACCCAGACGAGAAGTTGTGTGAGCTCTCTTATAGATAGATTTGTGTTTGTGTTCTGATTTAAAGTAAACTAGAATTTCTGAGCTCCAATAACAAGTAGACAATAGGCAAAATAATGCAGAAAAAATCAGATTTTACCCTTGTTTCACATCCATGAAAGTAATAAAATCTATCTATTCCAAATATAATTTTTCCACATGGCTAATGATTTTTTCACAATTAAGGGAAAAGTATGTGGACAACTGATTTGTGTCAGTCTAAATTGGTAATTTTTTAGCTCCTCCTAACCCTCTTACTAGATCTTCTTTTAATTACTACCATCCCAAGGGGTTTTGTTTGCTTGATTGTTTTTCTAAAGTACTGATAAATGCTGTAGAGGGTCTATATAAATAGTTGTATGGAATTTCTAGACACAAAACAGGCAGTGTTACAAGTCATTCATACACATTACAGATAATTTCACACAAGTCAGCAGGCCAGAATGCCTCTTACGCAGAGCTTTCAAATAACCTAAATATTACATAGAAAGTGTGCATGATATCTGTACAGGTGCACAGTACACATGACCCACAGGCATTCAACCTGGCTTCCTGCAGGCTGGGGTGGGAAAGCACTGGCCTGCTGTGCTGGGCAGAATCCCCAGAAGGTGCTGTGCAAAGATACCCAAACTGCAGCAAGCAAATTTCACATCTATTTGTTATCACAGGCTGTTCACAGATAGTAACCGTGTTTGTTGTACAAATTGCAGCCAAATTTCTCTATGGCTCATTTAATTAAGAGGAAATCAGAGGCACAGCAGCATCCGTGTGAAACAGTGCCCTCTCCTGTTCCTTCAGGTAGTGGCTCATCCTGAAAAATACCTTGTTTCCTTTGTAGATAAATGTTTCAAATGAGCACTCAGAAAGATACATAAACCTCAGCAGCTCATGCCTAAAGAATACACGAAAATGCTTTAAACAAAATTTTCCACAAAGTAGACATCATTTGTGGGTTTTAAATGGTTGCATCCATTATGACTACCATAACACGCAGAGACAGTGACCTGATCATTGGGATAGGGACTTTGGGTCATCACTTTTACCTTGTAAAAGAAAACTCTCTTTAAATAAAAAGCAATATAAACCTGCAGATTAGAATTGTCTTTGTATTGCTTTCACTCTGTTTTGATTCTTTGATAATAATTTTGAAAGCCTTAGCTGCTGTGCTTTTTACACAAAGCAGTAGTCACACTTCTTGAATTCCTGGGCAATCACAGGACTAGCAGTTGATAGGCTCTTACACCTTTTCACTGAGACTCTGACAGTACTTCTTGGAATTATTCCTTCAAAATGCTTTTGATTCAAGAATCAACAAGAGCAACCAAAAATCTATAGTAGAAATGGTTGAGGGACAAGGCTGGTAAGGGTGAGATTGCAGCCTACTCTTGTCTAATAGTTACCTGACTCCAGTTCTGAAGCAAATGAATGCATTTATCAAAAGGTCAGAACTTCATCTGGGTGATTTTTTCCCCAGAATAATTTGCATTTCTTCTTGTAGTTTTTAATTTCTCACTTATGTGGATTAATGTAGCAAAGACAGTATTGTGTGTTGGGTGGTGGGGAGAAATTCTACAGAATTTGAAGAGGAGCTGTTGAAAAAATAAAAAAAAAAACCAAAAAAACAAAAAACCCTGCTGCTTTAGAGCACATACACACCCAGAAGGAACCTGACGCTAGGAAATCCTAGTATTGCTAATCTTTAGCTGCATCCATTCTGTCACTGTTACTGGATAATGACTCTCATCTCCTAAGAATATCTCTAATATCAGGCAATGAGGACTTTGTTCTGGACAAAAATTAGAAAAAGGAGCACACCTTGTATTTAAGGCAGCCTGAAAAGCTATTGCAAGTCCTAGTTTGATTTCAAGGGAGAGAATGTATTGCATCAATCCTGAGACAGCTCCTCATTTCCTAATATTTTGCCCTTTGTTTTGTCAGCTGAGATCTGCCTTCTTTGTCTTCTTGACTTTAGTTGCTTGTTTCTTAATGTATTTGTTTCAAAACAGATCTCATTGTCTTTAGCTATAGACCAGAATATAGTATGGCAAAAGTTGAAGGTAATGTTTTACTCAGTGCACCAAGCATAGCTACCAGAAGCTTATGTAGATTTTTTAACAGAAACAATATCAAACAGTACTAAAAGTGTGATGTTCATACATTTTTCTTAAAAAGATCTAGCATTATTTCATTCTGTGTATATATAGTGAAAATCCTCCTATAGATGTCAGATATATAATCAGAATACCTTATCTGTGTTCTAAGTCCAACTCTGGCAATAATTCATTGCAAAATATCTTATTTTATTGAGGGGATATTATTATTATTATTATTTATTGAGTTCTTTCTTTCCCCTTTCTTTGTCTTAATAATAACTACTTGGGCAAGATAGTTAACAAGCAAGAAGTAACTGATTTATCTTGCTAATTGTGTGGCATTTAATTCTGAGCCCTTCTGACTAGATTTTGCTCCTGTTCTGCAAAATTCTCAGTGGACTCGAGGATAAGAGTTTTGGAAATCGCTCAGCAGTTGTTTTGTAAAAATTGATGGGTGACCTTGAAGGTGGTTATGCAGCTTCTTTATTCGTCTATGTGGATAAATATGTATTTAGGCTTTCATTCTTTTTTTTTTTTTTTTTTTTTTAATTTATTTTTTTTTTTTATTTTTTTATTTTCCCTCCAGAATTTCTCTGTTGATTTTTCTGGACTTTTAGGGTAGGCTGGTTTTATGTTGTTGTCGTTGTTGTTCTTGCTGCTTGTTTCATTGTTTGATTTTGATCTGTTCTTCCTATCCTTATTTCAAGTTGAATGTTTTTCATGGTTGGTGCTCAGCATATTAGGTTTCATTATTATTTAGTATTGCTTCATTCTAAGTGAATGAAATAACCATGGGACTGCTTGGACTATGAATATTTGTGATATGCAAGTAAGTCATCACAGGTGCCCAAGTATATAATACAATATTCATATATCCACATGTATTCCCATTTCTGGACATAAAAGCTTGTTTTTCACAATTTGTAACTAATGTGAAGCAGTTTCTTCAAGTACAATACGATATATTCAGTGAGATCTCAACCCCCTGTAGACAAAATGAAGTAGCTGTGGTTTTTTTTTTTTTCCCAGTTTTGTTTTGAATAATTCAAATCTTCATATAATGTTTTCGTCAGTAAGCACTAGAAGTGGATTCATTTACACCAAAGTCAACCTATTGATAAAAACAGGGTTACTTCTAAGGCTTTCTGTTTTTTTTCTCTCTGGCTGCCTGCGGACAAGAAATATTGATAATTTTGTTCCAGTACAGGCTATAATGAATTCTGAATTTAAAATTCTTCTGTCTAAGAGGTAGCAGTTGTATTTTGAAGACTTTAGACATTTGGTAGAACTGTCCATAAATGTAACTCTCCAAAGACACATCTTTAAATCTGTGTAATTTCCACTCAAGCTCAGTCTGAAACTCGATCTTTAGAAGAAAAATGTCTTAAAATGCCTTGAAAAGGCAAAACAATAATACATACACTGAACACCATACTCTATAATATCACTCTGTTTTCTTGATTATGCTTTCAAGTACCTATCTAATTATTGAATAGGAAAGGGAAAAATCCCATGTGGTGTAGACAATTGAGATGTGATACTGAGATAGATTTGAAGAGCTCTTCACTTATATCAGATTTATTGCTGCCATCTTGTTAACCTTTGTCCTCAGTCACTGACCATTTTGTTTCACACTCAGACACAGGCTTCACATTTATGGCTTTTTTAAAGTGCACTTGTCAGCTTCCACTATAAATCCTAACATTCCTATCATCTCAGTAGCTTGATACAAAATGCTATGAATACAGCTGTGAGTACCCCGCATGGTATCACAGGTATAAAAAAGCATTTCACAACTATAAGAAGCTATTATCAGTGTCCTTTGCTAATTATCAATGGAGCAAATGGAATTAGATTAACATGGCACAAGGCAAACATTGCAGCTTTTCAGACTGGAAAAACAAATTGTGCTTTAAAATGCTTGTTATTTAGAGATAACCCTTGGAGGACTTCTGGCAGCATCATTTTTAAGCAAAATTGAGAGAATGAAAATAAAAGGCTGTTCCTACCCATAGAGGACCACAAGAAGAAAGTGAATTTTTCATTCAACTGTTTATCATAACACAAAAAATGTGTTCCTCTGTAAAAATGGTCAGTCCAGAACCCAAAATTTTATATGTGAAATTGGAATATTTTTATTCCCATGTGCATCACTTTAAAATCCCCCACAGTAGATTTCATATGCTATTTTCATTATTCAGTCAGTCTTCTACAGTCCTGTAGCAGTGCTTCATGGTCTGCCCTTATCTTTTCCATCTTGAGTAAATTCTCATCAAAACCAATCTTTGTCAGCTTCCTTCTCCCCCATTTTCCACATCCTTTCTTAAAGTGTTAAGCAGCACAGACTGTGAGACAACATCTTGCAGAACTTTACCAGTGACCTCCTTTTGTACCAACAGTTGACTAACTATTATTGTTTCTGTCTTCTATTTTTGGAGCAGTTATTTGCCCCTTGCAGGTTTTTCTTTCTTAGCCCATCATTGCCTGTTTTCTTCAAAATCATCCAAAAGACAAACACTGAGGTATAAAAAGAACTGAGGGTGAAGGAAAGGAAGCTGGTGCCTGTTTCAGGTTTCAGGCAGTGAGTTCCCTACCTTGGAGTCCTGGCCTTTCAAATTTATTCTTTTTTTTTTTTTTTTTTTTTTTTTTTTTTTTTTTTTTTCCGTAAACTTTGCCATTGAAAAGATGATTTACAGTCAGATAGACAGGAAGAGATAAGAGAAGTTAGAATATAAGTACAGATGGAAAATTAGAGTAGCAAATAATATTTGCCTTCTATTGCTACTTTCGCAAGGGTTGAAGTTGTTTGAGAGTTCTGCACTTTTCACTGTCTGAAGTGTTCATTAGCAGAGGAAGTAATTGATTATTAGTCAGGGTTTTTAAAGTCCTTTCACTGCTTTCACTCTGCAAAAGCTTCTGCCCTAATTTGTTCTTGCATCACCTCTGTCCATCCTACTCTCATTTCTGCCCGCTCCATTCACTTGACTCTTCACCACACTATTTCCCATATTTATATTTTCTCCTACCAATGACTTTCCATTTTCTTCATCTTCTTTCTTACAGCTTCTTGGTTTCATGTCTCTGTTGTTTTTTTTTTCTACAAACCACTACCGTTCAATTTAGTCTTCCGGGTGCAATGTTCTAAGTAATTCAGTATTCCACATAACACATTGAAATAAAGTTTCTACTTGAAACAAATGTAACCACAAGACTCTTCTGAGTACATTTCAGGATGTTCTTCTCTGTTCCTCAGAAGGCTGTGCTTGTAGCTACTTAGGATGACTTCAATGAAGACTGAATGCTGAGTTTGGTGTTATCTGTATAAGATACTACAGCCTAGGAAAAGCATATGGAGCTCAAAGCTAAGTTCACCTTCATCTACCTGAGAATTTAAACTGGTTCTTAATTTAGACTTTGTTCTTAACAAGCTTCTTTCTTGGAAGGAAATAAATTATCTAGGCTTCTGAAGAAAATCATATATAATTTATTTGTTCTTAAGATACGTGGAGGAGTTTCTAAACTGCTTTGACCTTATATTAACCACTTGAGTGGTCAAAAGTAGTGTAATAACTGTAAATCAAAACCACTCTGGAACAGAATGTTTTGTAAATATCAGATGCAGTGACATAAGATATGCAAGATATAACCCATTTTATTTTGTTCTCTGAAAGGTACACATCATACTGTTACTCTTTCATCAAACTACACAACTGTGACTGTTTTCATTCTGATGAAAATTAGTAGTTTTATTTTTCAAAATTTCCCAGTGCAACTGCATTTTCTTATAAAAGCAACATAATTGGAACGTGTAAAATGAAGATTGAGGTATTCATAACCAAACATTTAAATATCACAGTATTAAGATCTGCCCCATTAGATCAACTGAACAAATTCAGGAAAAGAGAAGTTATCCCTCCAAATTCTTGTATTTGGGTGCTGTAAAAATCTTAGTGATAATAAGCTTGCAGTTAGGGACATTGCACTGAGAATAAACTGCTGCTCACCCCCACTGAATTAAAAATAAACAAACAAACAAATAAATAAAAGTAGGCAGACTGCTGAATCCCCATTAGGCACAGATGCCTAATAGAAATGCAGAGGTCTTTGGAATCAAAAAGGCTTAACCTATTTAAGGTTTTATAGCTAAGAACTGTGACCTTCAAATGGATACAGATCTGTAATGAACATTAATTTAATGATGAAGTAATGAGTTCATATGGTAGAGAGGAGGTTGTTTTGTGTTTTTTTTGTTCTTATTTTTCTTTCTCAGAGCAGCTTGCTGAATTTTGTTATTTTTATTTCTGGAAAGTATTATGTGAATTTAAGGATGGGATTATCTGAGTGTTATTTAATATATCAACCTCCTGCTATTTCACTCTTCAAAAATGTTTTTCAGATTTTCTGTTGAAAAATCTAAAACTTTAGTATTCGGTTTCACTCCCTTTAAATGATAGTGAAAACTGTTGAGAAAATCACTATTTTTACACAATTTATGTTGTAAAAATTGTGCTTAGGTAATAATACTGTTCTGGGAAAGAAAAAAGGGAAAGAAAAAAAAAAAAAAGATTTTCCAGATCTATACTTATTTTGCAACTTTATATCATCCTTTGCATTAGAAAGCATTAATATAGAGCCTTCTTTTAACAGTCTGTCTACTCTGTTGCCCATAAGTAATTTCCTGTAATTAGCACTGAAACTGGAATTGTATTTTCAGTCCCAACTAGGCTGATTCTTAGTGAGTCCAGAATGCTACAAGTCCCAACATGGGATGGCAAAGAAGTATTTTCACCAGCAGCATCTTACAATTTCAAAACTGTGGGGATCTAGAGCTAGTTTCAGGCTCTACTATCCCAATCCAATGTAACTTAAAATAGTTTTTTATCAGTTTTCTTCTCCAATTTCCTATCTATCAGGAATGTCTTCAGAAGTTAGTGAAGAGTTAATGCTTAGCTGACATTTATAAAGTCTGAAATCAGAAACTAAAAAGTTCAATTAAATGTTAAAAGTGAGAAAGAATATTGAATTGTTCACAACTGTCTTGGCACACACCAGTGTTTCTGTGAGAACTGCTTTCTATCCCAAAGACCAGCTCTTCTATAAACAAAAGCATTAGGCTTGCTTTGAATTTAAGAGATGTTAACAGTATATACTTTCTTCCACAGAAGAATATATTTCTTAATATATATATTTACTGCCCTGATTATCCTCCTTCTTCTCTGTATCTCTGTATAGCCTTTCACAGTGTTTAAATTGGCTTGTAATTGATTTTTGTATAGTCACAGGTGTCAACAGAAAATACTTGAGACAAAGAAAGTTTTCATTTCTTGTATGTAAAACTAAGAAGATAAGAAGAACTGAAGAACACAGCATTTCATGCTTAAAAACAATAATTCTGAGCCAAGAGATAGTCTTGCACATTAGAAAGGCCAAACAATTAGATTTCAGAGTTAAGCTAATTGATGGTTGGAATCCTTCCTTAATTTTGATCATCACATTATACAAAGTGACTTGGGTTGCAAGGGACCTCAAAGGTCATTTAGTTCTATATGTATGTATGCTTATAGATACAGAGACTTAAGCTCTATAGATACTTCCTTAAAATCTTATCAATCAAATCAGGAAAAGCATCAACTTTCTCTTGTCTGCTTCTTAACTACTGCTTTCAGAACAAGGCAAGAGCTGTGCTTAAGGCCCAAAGCTGTTAAAAAAAGACAACAAACAAACAAAAAAGAAAAAACAAAACAAAACAAAAAAAAACCCAAAGCTATTAAAAAGCAGTGTATTCACATCTGAGCAAGGCACGAGGGTAAAGCCCCTAGTAAGGTCTAGATGGAATTTACACCCGTATTCCTACTGATGGCATGAAACCATTGAATTTCAAGTTCAGTACACAGATTAAATAAGGTGTTTCTTTCAACAGTATCCCACTTTTGTTTTGAAAAATTTAACTGAGATACAGGTCACAACCTATTCTATGTGAAAAATCTGAGTGGGCTGTTGCTCCCAATGACTTTCTGAAATGAATATGCAGTTAACCAGTGGTGCAAAATGAGCAATACTCATGTGGCCAATATCCACTTTAAGGCACCTGATTAAATTTCCCTGGATCATAAAGCAAAGGATAAAAGTAATCCTAAGTGGTTATCACAGTTATAAACATTTTGCATTAATTTCTAGTCTCTTATATTTATGAAAACTAAATTTTTAATAAAAAATCAACAGTGTAAGAAAATGAATTTCATACTAAAAATCCAATATCTTAAAAATAGTTTTTGAAATCTAAAGACTAGCAATTCTAAAACTTTGTGTGTGTGTGTTATTTTCATATTTTAGAAAATAAGATTGGGAATAGTTATTTCAGCTGAAGAAAGAAAAGTACTTTTAATTTTTATTTGGGCAAATACATTAACATTTACAGAATATCCCAGTGTGTGGTAGTATGCTTCTCCCTCTCCATGACCTCCTCCTTTGTCCTGGCTATTACACCTTCATGTAGAATAATCCCTTCCTCCAAAGAATTTGCCATAAGCCAAGAGATATCTATAAATGTTTTAAATTCTGCTGAACAGATCTTGTTTACAGTTAAAGTAATTACCACAAAATATTCTGTTAACGATTTCCATTGCATCTTCTGCTGTTCAGTTCATTGCAAGACATTTGCACAGTTCCGCAAATTTGAATGGACATCAGAAACATACTGATAAATTTATATGTCCCTGTCAGTCCTAATAACAGTATGTGATTAGTAACCCAAAATATTACTGATTGCAGCGGGCTCACTTCTGTGTAATTCTAGGCAGCCTCCAAGTTGGTGTGCTGACTTTCAGGACTCCTGGATACCAGGAAAGGAACCGCCCATGTGAACATAAGAGGTGACTCCCAGGGAAGTGTCTGCCCAAAATGATAATCACACACTCTTCAATACCATAATTGGTGCTGGAAAGAAAGTAGAATGATCCATTTAAGATCTGAGGCACAGAACTTTCTTCATTTTGAGGATACTGATTGAAGAATTTTTTTGATACTGAGTTCTGACATGCAACAAAACATTTGTTCAGTTATAAACTGCAAATGAAGTCAGAAATTTCAGAAGAAATGATTTTAAAAATGAAGAAGAATTAAGTTGATGTAAGATAACAATTAAAAATGTTTTGAATATACTCTTCTTTGAAAACACAGAACTCTAATTGTCACTATTTCTTGTTCAGTAAAACAGCTTGAATACTTGGTACTATTCAAACAAAAACAATGTTTCAGCTAATGTGGAGTGAGCTTTGTAAACTTCAGCCTCTCCTCTATTTAACATCGACTATTTTCATGTTCATTTCTAATATTTATTAATATCTACATTCAGTTTGCAGCCCAAAAGTCTTAAAAACTAGAAATAACCAGCCAAATAACTGTCGGGCAGCTGTGAGAAAAGAAAATTTGATTACCTATTCAGCGAAGGCATCCTGGCTGAAGCACTGTTAAGCTGTTTTTCATTTAATGGGCAATAATTAGTAAGGCTAGAGTCCTGATCTAATGCCAAGTTTAATATATATATATATTTTTTTTCAGTATTGCAAACACCAAAAAGAAAGCATTGATTCTATAACAGTTGATGACCTCATATGAAGACAAATCTATTTCTGACAGAAAATATTTAACCACACAAGTGTCACATATTTGATAAAACCAGTTTCTTGAATGAGTAGAAGACCAATTGGCTATCAAATTTGAGGACTGGTCAAAAATAAAGACTTTGATTAGGTGATCCTAACACAAACTTCTTGAACTGAAGAGGTAAAGAAGTCTTTTTAGCTTTTCTTAGTTTGTCTTCAAGTTTTAGGTTCTTATATTACACCCATATCACTAGCCTTTTGCAATAAACCAGTTGCCACTAGAAGAAATCTTGAATATAGATATAAGTTTTGTTCACAACTTTGAAGATAAAGCTGTTCACTTCAGCAGTCTTTTATGCTTTGCTCATTGTCCTCCATTATATATCTGTAACTGAAAAAGATAAGTGATCTTGCTACATTACTTGGTACAGCTATTTAAATGATTTATACTCATGTGTATTGACAGAATCTCCTTTTAGATTTCCTCACAGCATTTGTCAGATTTGCCTATCAGACCTGCTATCAAGGTCCCATTTATCTGTACACCACATTCGCAGTTCTTAGTAAAATTGCCTGATTTTTCAATGCCATTTTATTGTCGCTATAATTCTTCTAGTTTGAAATCCATTCTATTTCAAGACTTTTGTTTCAAGTCTTGTGTGCTACTGAAGTATCACCTGAGCTTTCAAAATAAGGCTTTCTGCTGATACATATGCATACTGTCGCCATAGCTATTTTTTTTTCTCTCTCTCCTTTTTCATTCTTAGTAAACAGCTTTTATCTCAACCCAAATTCTAGGTTTTTTGTTTGTTTGTTTGTTTGTTTTTGTTGTTTTTTTTTTCCCCCCAGTAGTGTCCTTGGACTAGTCTTAGTACTAGTTCCCCAGTACTACTCCTTTTAGGGAGTGGAAGTGAAGGATGAGTGAACAGCTGTGTTGTTCTTAGCTGACCAACAGCTTAAAGCACAACATGGATAAGTAGGATTCCAACCTCTGAAGCTATCTGTCATTTCTTATTAACTATTTTATAATTCAATTTAAAAATCCTTGGAAAAAAATTCTATGTATTTTGTTTACTAAAAAAATGTCCCAACAATTATCTACTTGTTATTCAGAAATTAAATATTTATGTCAGGACCTGTGGATCTTGTAATAAAGTGATGCTAATGAAAACACCTGGAAATCTAATTGCCTAAACAAAAAGCTGTATTGAGTTGGAAGAACCCAACCTCTACTAACCATGATATAGGCATTTTCAGTAGAAATTAAAAAGAGGTTCTCCATAAGGGACTAGATATTCCTGTTTCATAATACACCCTAGTTGTTGGTTTATTTTTTATTTTTTATTTTTTACTTTTCTTAACATATGTTTATTTTGTTTGAAATTAAATTTATTTGACTAAAAAGGGTTAAATAAAAAAATTTCACCATACAAGTAAAACATATTAATTCCATTTATAAGGACTACAATAGATATAGCTTTGAAAACTTATGTAAACATTCCTCCAAAACTGGGATTCATTTTCTCTTTGTCAGACTCTTACTCTGTTCTTCAGTTACAAAGTCAATTAGAAAGAAAACAGTAGCTTAGATTTTCCCTCATTTACTGTGTGATTCAGAGATTTAGTGTTCACTTATTCTAACATAAGATGGAAAACATTCTATTTTTCATTGCATGAGATTTTCTATTAGCTATCTCTCAGTTCTCCCAGATAAATCATTGGTGTTTATGCCCATGGATTTTGTCTCCCAATCAACAGATAATTGAAAAGACGAATCATAAAGAGCACACAAGCAAGAGATATCAAAATTGTAATTTGAACAGACTATATTTCACTTAATTTATGCATACATGCTTATATTCCAGAGTCGCTCACCTTCAACACACACACACCTATTTCTTGAGACTGACTTCTAAGTTTAGGATTGAAAAGTTTAGTAGTATAGTCTTCCTATAGAAATGATTTTGTCCAGAGGACTAGCATTACTTTTAATTTACATCTATCAGATCTTGAGTTAAATATTGGACATATATATGTTATTTCTTATTTTAACTAAACTTGACCAATTTATCATGTATTTTCCAGTGTAGATTTTACACAGTATTTTACCTTGTTGCAAATACATCCTTACAGTTAATGTGTTGAACAGTGTAAAATTTGTTGAATAAATCAGAAAGTTCCACACAGTTCACTGTGCACTTAGCTATTACAATTAGTGGTTGATATGTTACTGAGAACTAATAAATATTTAGATGCTTTAAGTAATTATCATTAGCTACTTTGACAGTACTGTTGAGATGCTTAGAATATATTACAATAATAACTTTTATCATGCATCATTTTTCTTATTGTCTTATAATTGCTATGTAGTCGTCCTTCAAAAAAAAAAATTCACTAAAGAGAGGCAACAAAATAAATACCAGTGATAACTGATAAACCTATTATTTCCCTCACTTTAGCAGTCACTAACTAACATACTTGGAATCCCTTGATAGTTGAACAAATGAAGGTACAAGAATGAGGGAAAACACAAAAAAGACATTAGATGCCAGAGTAGAGGAGAAGATTGTGAAAACACTGGGTACAACTATTTAATATAGGGACAAACATATCAAGAAAGGTATCAGGTTTTTTTTGTTTTGTTTTGTTTTGTTTTGTTTTTTGTAACATTTAAATGGCATAAATTTTCTGAAATAGCATTCAACCAGGCGATATACTACTGTGCTTGTCTGCTATGTGTTAGAATCAGCTTTTTCAGCGAACAAACTTCAACCTGATTTGATACTAGTTCTACTCATTATGAGTCACTTTTTGAAGCACTGCTCACCTAAATCCATTATTTTTATTTTTCACTGATAATAAAATAGAGCAGCACACTACTATAAACAGTTACGTTTATATATTTTGCATACTGACCTTTGCAAGCCAATGTGCTTTGTAAAAATGTTACTTTATGGGGAATTTTGCATAAATTTATGTTAATATTACATTAGTATAGCAATTGTATAAACAAGGACAGAATTATTTAAGTGAATGTAAAATTTATCTGAATGTTATGTATATTTATATATATGGCCCTCACCATACAAGAGCTATATGTATTTATTTTAATAAGAATGAGCAGTTTGCTTCAACATGAATGCATTTCTTATTGAAGGACATCTACCTGAAGACTCCTTTGGCTATCGCATAAAATATTCACAGAGTGTTTTTATCATTAATTCTCTTAGAATACTTGAAATTCTTTCTCTTCTATTTGGGATATAAGATCAGAAATACAGATCTAGACAAAATAAAAAATGTTGCTGAAAGAATAATGTTAGAGATAAGAAATTGAATCCAGTTTCCCTGTGTCACATATAAACCCTTCTTATTTTCAACAAAATGTTTTCTATTGTTTGTTTGTTTTCTGATTCCTGGTTGTGGTAAGGCATTATTAATTAAAGATATGAGATACCATATTAAATAATTGGCCTTGCCCATTTTCTGAGACTGAGAGTCAGCTCTAATCTCAAAATTATCTATCTCTCTGTCCTTTGCAAAGGCAAGTTAGAGTTATGGATGTACTCACTTTATTTTGCCCAAAAGCTGCAGTGAAGTTTCCAAACTTTCAAATCACGTCCAAACTCAGAATCTTTTAGTGCTGATCCCAATTCTACTATAAACAATTACTTTAATCACACAATATATACTTGAAATTTCCTGCAGTGTCAGTGTTTGATTCCCCAAAAATTTCAGAAATGAGAGTAAAGGTACTCTATCATTTATTTCTGTGTGTAAGTTTGCTGTGTCCTTTCCAAAGTTTTCAAGGGGTATTTTGCACATCTCTGAAGGGGCTAATCTTGAGGTAAATTGACCCCTTCATTAAATTTGTTGGTTTTTTTTTTTCAAGCTGTGTATTACATCTTGTTGTGTCATCAACCAGAGCATCAAGAGCATTACTGCACTTGACTTTCCTTATTTTCTCTTGACAGTATCCTCAGGGTTGATAAATGATCCTGCTTTTATGTAGAAGACAATGTATTTATTTCAATCCTATTTATAAGTTTACAAAATCACGACATTTTGAAACAGTAACTGAAACAGCAAGCAAAGGCTATGATCTCAGTTAACCTGTAGGGGACAATCGCTGGTATCTGATCTCATGTCATTAACTCCTTTGAAGTCTGAAATTGTGTATTTATAATGACAAATTGCAATACAACAGTTTCTAGAGAAGGGCCAATATTACTGCTATGGAAACTTATATGTAATATACATATATGTATATTGCCTGTATTTTAAAGAGTGTAGAATGGCATATATGTTTCTGGAAGTAAATATGGAAGAAAAATGTTGCTTATTATGTCAGGAGAGAGAATTGGAACCACAGAAGTTAGTATCAGTTTTAGATCTCACTTGCTTTTATCCTGCACATTAAGCTTACTTCAGCTAGAATCAGTATCTCAGTGATTATTCAGAGAATCAGAAGATGAGCTTCAGGGAGTGTAAAGACTGGATTGCCTGCAGTAGCCTTTGAAACAGTTTTCATTTAACTGCAATTCTCAGGTCTAACTCACAAAAACTGCTAAATTGATACTGCATGTCAAGTGAAGCTGAAGTTAATGGCAAAGAGGGCATCATTATTTCGAAGTCATAAGAGCATGAATTCCAATCATTTTGTCTCCCCATTCAGCCTTGTGCCAGGGCTGCTGATCATCCCTAGCCAGCCTTTCAGACCCTCTTTGCTACTTGAGATACAGCAGTCATGCTGTCACACATCTCCATACATCAGTTCTTTTGTTGCTCAAATGTCCATTTCCTGCCAATGTCAGTCCATTCAATGGTCACTTAAAAAACAGCCATAGAATACACTGTATTGTGAGCTCTTGGAACAGGGAGAAGCTCTTTCTAAATCAGTTCCTAGACTGTAGACAAGAAATCGCTAACCTATCTTGCATTACAATAGGAATGACAAGTGCTTCTAATAAATGGAAGCACATTTATTTTACAGATGCCAAATTTGCATCTGTGTGTCCCAAACAGATGGGTTCACAAATCAATTGGCTGCAGTTCTGGAGGAACACTGGAAGGTTATCCTATGGAGAGCTTGTGTAGAGCCCAGGCCTCTCACAGGAGCACCCCAAGGTGCTGCCCTGTAGCTGTTCTCGCTTCACCTCTTGCAGAAGTGGGCCAGAAGCATGGAGCAATTGGGCTGGAAATCAGCATGGGCTCCTCACCCACTTCTGCTGCTACCAGGGATCGAATGCTTTAGATTACTCCCTAACCAGGGAATTTGTGCTGATTACTGATGCCATGCCAAATGTGTGCTTACTAACTCTTCATCTTTTACTATAACCAAATTAGGAAATACATTTTTATTTGTGGTGTCACTTTATTATGTGCAGTAATTGAGTTTCATGTGATATGTCACCCAGGGGGTTATTTGTACATAAAAGGAGAGATGTTGAACTCAATCTCTCCTATCGTGTTTGCTAATGAAATTAAACCACAGCAAATAAATTGATGTAATTTGCCAGCACACATAAATTTACATATTGGGATTGCTGAGGAGTAGAATGTGCTAACATGTACAGTTAAGAAATGATCAAATGTTACTTTTTTGGATGGCCTCTGAAGAAGTATAAGTGATTAAACAGAGTCTTAAATAACTTCTGAAATATTTTGGAAAAGCTGCTACATTATGCATAGGAAGCAGTACAATTCAATTCAGTTATTATTTCTAAAGTTGTTGTCATTTCAGGGCATATACCAGTAGTTCAGGTTATTTGTAACTAAGAAGTTCATATGGCATATTCCTTTAGTAGTCATCTGTAAAAATAAGTTGATCCTCTCTTTTGCTTTTGTAACACAAGCAGCAGCCTCAGTAAATTTGCTGGGAAAAATTCCTTGTGCTCATGGATTTGTTCAATCAATTGAATAGCCCTGTTTGACGCTGCCAGCAGATGCTGTCATACGTATAGTATAACAATTGTTCTACTGAAGTCCCCTCTGATTTTGACTCTGAACATTTTGAATATAGACTGAATAGATACATTATAGTTACAGAATTCATCCACTTACATGCCAGCTACTATTAGTCCTTTTCTTCTGCTCTTCCCTTTTACTCCTGTTCTATGTTTTTATTCACTATTGACAAATAGTGGGATCTGTCTGCAGGTTATTTTCTCCTTTTTTTTTTTTTTAATTTGCAGAAAAAAAAAAGGAATTCTTAGATTTGTTTGGTTTCTGTAATTTTTTATCAGCCTGGTTGACAGTTGCTTTGTAATAGAAATGAAATTCTATTTCACCTCTTGGTGATATAAATCTTTTGGCAATACAACACAAATTCACTTTTGCCTGTCCACAAAGGAAATGTGCTGCCCACACCCGATGCCTCAATGTCCTTGATTCATTGCATGTCGTGGTGCATTCGCTGCCTGGATGGCCTGGCTGTTTGCTCATTCCTCTGTGTCAAATGTAAGCCTGTGGGAAACTGCCTTAGCTGTTCCAAACTGGAAACTTATTTGTCAGCCAACACTTCTGTACAGCCTGTTCTCCATATATATGTCACTCATTGGAGTCAAGTACTGAGAAGGATTTTTTTCAGTACAAACAAAATGTTGATAGCTGTTAGTGGTATCATGCAATGGAATTTATACTTCAGTTTTACACTGAAAAACACAAGGGGTCTAATTAAGGCATAATCTAGATGTCAATGGATCTAAATGTAACTATCGCAATAAATATTGATAAGGAGCTAGAAAAAATCATAGATTACGCTAATTAAACACATGGTCCATGGACCAAGGAGTGGAAGAAAGACTTTGTTAAGATGGCTTTGGTTCAGTCTCTAAGAATATCTTGGATCAGAGAGAAAATGTAAGAATTTGTGTATGCAGCTTTATTTTCATACAGAAATCAAAGGAAATACCTCATGGTATTGGACTGCTTCAGGCATAGGACAGTGTTAGAAAGAAAGCAAAGCTTTATGCTGCCAAGGCTGCAGACAAACACATTTAACCTGAGAAGCAGTGGTGTGAAAATGCCAGCTACTTGTTTAATTGCTAGCAATGTCTGCCAAACTCCCTTTCGCATCCCCAGAAGTCAGAAAATGAATAACAGAGATTAAGCACTCATATTAAGTGCTAAAATCAAATGTCAGACATCTACTGAAAACTGTAGTATGCTTATTCCCTTGAATGTGACTTCCTGAAATTTCTGCAAATGCTAAACAAACCTGCCATTTCTTAGCAATGTGGATGTGAGAAGTCATTGTATTGCTGTACTGGAAGAGTATATTTGTTTTCAAGTTGACTAAGCAATTAAAAAAATGTTCATTAGTGCTTCCAGCTATAAACAGCATCTGACAGGGTCTGTAGTGTTTGTCTTATACAAACTAGTGTTGTATTAAGTAGGCTGTTCTGAAAGTAATGCCTTCTACTTATTTCCATCGAAACTACAGCACATAATAAGAACACGGTACATGGGTATGATAAAGGTACAAAACACTATTTTTCAATACAGTCATCACAATTAGCTGATTCATGTGAATGAGCTGATCAAGAATGCTCTTCATTTTGTGGGACAACAAATATGTATGTCCATCCAGAATGTGGCTTGTCCTTCACAATGCTGTTGCCGCTGCTGAGACACTACCCACTGCCTCACTGTGTTCACATCCTCTGTTTGATCTCCAAAAATTAGGAAGCATCAATGAATGTCAATGGATGCAATTTTTTTTTCTGCATGGAGGAACTGTGAGGATGCTGGAACAGGTTGCTCATGAATGTTGTGGATATCCTCTCCCTGGAGGTGTTCAAGGCCAGGCTGGTTAGGGCCTTGAGCAACCTGGTCTAGTGGGAAGCATCCCTGCCAGGGGATACTGCAGGAGGATTGGAAATGGATGATCTTAAAGGTGTCTCTCGATCAAAAACATTCTATGATTCTGTGAGTCTATGGTGATTCTATAAATTCAATTCTACTCCTTTGCTTCATCTGCACTTCCATGTCAGATGTCATTTTGTCATACCGCCCCTCTGCTGCCAGCTGCTGCACAGCAAGCAAATGTAACAGAATACTGGTGGGAAGGTTCAGCCTCTGCTGCCATACCACCAGCATCTGCCTCTGACATGGGCCAATATAATAAAATAAGAGCCATTACTGTCAGATCAGCTCTTATATCTACACATTAAAAACTATCATCAATTTATGGTCTTCTATAGTAAAATTAAAAATATTTCGTATGCAGACAGATTTATATAATAAAACCCTTGGCCAACAGGCCTTATGTTCAAACACACAAAGCTTAAGTATGGTTTTAAAACATTCAAAGTTATTTGATATGGTAAGCTCCAGGAACTGAGTCATGGCAGCCTTGGGTGCAGATATTTAAAAAGGAGGGAATAGTTTATACTTCTTTCATCTTGGCTTCTGTCATTCAAAACCACGTCATCTTAGCGTATATGTTTCAACAGATATCACATTTCTTTGCTTGTGAGATACAGATAGGATTTCCAATTTAAAATACAGAATATAAAATGTTAACAATACACAATTTCATTAGTTTGACTTGGAAAATGAGGCAAAAATATGTATACTGCGACGATCCCGATCCCATAAGGAAATTTTTTTTCCCAGTGGCCTTCTGATTGTTGCAGTAACAGCTGGCTAAGGAAAAAAATTTACACAGGCTGTAAATAACAGCTTTGAGAGGATATACTTCCAAAAAATCATGCAACTTCGTCACCAAATGTCAAAAATATATATTAATTTAATATTGCTTATGTATACAGGATGACAGTATTGACATTCAATTGCTTTTTAAAGCATGAGATAATCATCAGGGGAATTACTTTAAATGCTTTTTAAGAGTCAAAGAAATACAAATAATTCTCAAGAGATGCAATTACTAGTATTACAATCACTGAATTACAAAATACTGTATTTTCTTCTTTCTTATTACTGTATTCATAGGATGTACTCTTTATAAACGTAGAGCAGACAACATCCTGAGACTGTTTGGCTGCTTGCAACCCTGTTTATTCTATGGACTAATTTAGGACCTCATGAGGTTTGAGCTAAGTATATAGCCACTTCCAAATGCATCATGTATTTTATTGTGCTTTAAGACTTACCTGTTGACAAGATGCTAACTGTCAGGTTTCATCAGGTTAGTATCCCAGTATCCCACAATAATTTGTATGCTTTTTATGTTTTACTGCTTTGCATGAAATAGACTTACGTGTTGTACTAAGACATCTTTCAAAACATGAACAAAAGTGTAATCAGTGAAATGTGACTCAGATTCTTACTCATCAATAAGTTTAAATAAAATTTAGAGATACTTTACATGCTATGACAAGTCTATCTAGGGAGCAAATTGCAAGCAGTGCACTGCAATACAAAGAAAATTAGAAATTCCTAGCTGTGGCCACCTCAGTTCCATGTATCATGCATTATCACCAGACTTCCTAAATTCTAGCCACTGGAAAATTGCTAAATAATCCAGTTTTGGTAGTACACAGCTCACATGTGCCTAATTAGAACTTCCAAACCTAAAGACTATGGCTAGAATCATATTTCTCTACATAACTCATATTCAGCTAAAAATACTCGTTCATTAACTGATAGTCATTTGTTGTCTCAGTCAATTTTGTGCCTGATTTGGTCAGAAGAGGGTCTATCAGGTAGTTGTCACATGCATATGGGTCAGAGGCTGATACACCTCCTGTGCATCTCCTACAACCAGAATCTCTCTTCTAGTTGGCTCCATACATTAGAAATTCACCAGCAACTACATCTGTTTTACCCACTGCACAACACATATTGTAAGAATGAAATAAATTCATATCAAACCTGTTTGTCCTTTGTTCCCTGTCTGAATTGAAGTTCCATAATTTATTCCAGAGATATGAAGTATTGAAAAAATGTTGGCACAAAATATGCCATCATTATTTACACACCAGGCACTTAAAGAAAAAATATTAAACGAATTGAAAGACAAAATGGAGGCACTGATTTATGAGCAGGTTAATTCACGCATTAAACTTGCATAACAGTAGCACTGATGTGAAACTAAAAGCAAGTAAACTTTTAAATGCAGTGTGGATGAGCATTAGAGTAAAAATTTTTTTCTGTCCATTGTGTATGAGAAGAATAAAATCAGAAAAAGACTTTGGTATCCCTTCTAATGGCATAACTCCTTAATGAGAAGATACGAAGAAAGAAAGCTGTTCAGGGCAAATTTTTTGTCATCTTCTTTGTAGCAGTATATTGCATTAAATTACAAATTTCCTATATTACAAGTTATTTTCCTGTGTAAATAGAGATAGAACTCGAGGGAATGGCCTCAAGTTGTACTAAAAGAAGCTGGCTATTTGGAAAAATTTCTTCTCCACAAGAGTGGCCAGTGCTGGAACAGGCTGCTTGGGGTTGTGGTTGAGTGACTATCCCTGGAGGTGTTCAAGAAACTTCTAGATGTTGTATTAAGGAACATGGTTTCATGGGGAAATATTGGTGGCAGATGGATGGTTGGACTGAATGATCTTGGTGATCTTTTCCAACCTTGGTGATTCTATGATTCTAAATACATAACAACAGAGAGTAAACAGTGATTTATCCCAAGTCATCCATCAAGCAGAATGGGGAGACTCATTTGTCAAGTAGCCAATCAGTGGCTGCTGCTTGCTCAGACCTCTCCCTCCCTAACAAGTGCAGTAATTTTAGGCAGCAACATTCCCACTAAATTGTCTCTAACCATAGCTCTTGCTTCGAGTCTGTCTTGCCCTTAGATCTCGAATATGACTCTTGATCCTGCCTTTGTCATCACAGACCAACTTGCTCAGTCTTGATCTGCCTGCCTGTTCCTTGCCTCAGATTATGTCTCTTTTGTATAAGCTCTTCATTCAGGACTTCAGTCTGACCACGATGATGCTCTTATCTACGTCTCTAGGCTTGGTGTACATAGGTGGTCTGCTTTTAGATCCTCAACCAAAACTCCAGTGATATTCTTGCTATTTCCCTTGAATAAAATGTTAGTCAGTTTTTCTAGCCCCTAAACTCCTGATGCAGGTGATCATCATTATAGCACCTGGGTTAGGCCTACGCATCTGCAGGTGTCAAATGATATCTATGGTCCTAAATGGCCATATGAACCATCAAGATTTATTTAGTGCATTTACAAAATTAATGTCCTTATGATTTTTCAATTGTCATTTAATTGCTTTTTATATTAATACATTAGAGACCCTACTTGCATTCCCTGGGTGTTCATCTCATATACTACTTTTACAAATATATCAAACTGTTTTTCTCGAGAGTCAAGCTTGCAGCTACAACAAAGGCTCCATTGCTTAAACTTGGAGCTCTCTGCTTATACTAGCAGTATAGTAGCTAAACTGCACTGCAATCAAGTGAAGGCTGTAGTTTTTGCAGACACTGACGTCTGAACAATCTTGAGCTGAGCTGAAAAGTGTCTGTTTTCAGAAACCTCACAATGAGTGTAGGGTTTTAAAAACGATCTTTTCTGGACTTATTCCCTTTTGTGAAGAAGGAAGCAAAAGACTCTGTGATAGACTATTGCAGAATAAGACCAAAAGTAATAAAAACAAATTTTATATTATAAGTATGTTGGGAAAGGCAATGTTTTAAAAAATAATTTCCTTGTGCAGCTTTCTTCAGTAAACATATGTTTAGAAATCCTGTTAGCCACTGCAACCACAAACAACAGGCAAAAGCCAGAATAACTGTGGAAAGATTTGCCCTTTAGTATAACAGTTCATCAATTCATTTTGTCTAGCCAGTTGGTGAATAATAGAGGGTAAAGTTCAAAGATTTAAGAGCTTGTTGTGCATTAAATTGGAGATTTCACACCACTGGAATGTTGCTGAAGTTATGTAATAGTAAGCAGGCGAACACTGCCAAATGTAAGTGTAAACAAATTTGTAGGGGATTAAATATTTTGAACTGTTTACATACAAACATGAACATGTATGTATTTATAATCAATCTTGCTTAGATTTAACAAATCATAATATATTTATTCTCAATCTCTTTTTCTTTGATAGCAAAGAGATGCAAATCAGTAAAAGCGATACGTAAAAACTATGATGCAATGTAAATTAAAGGTACAAATAATATTACAATGAACAGGATAGATAGTATCTGACTAAACTATGTAAGTATAGTCAATTAAATATTATTTATAATTTAACTTTGAAGCAAAAACCCAATAAAAAGAGAATCTGAGCACAACACAGGTGGTACCTGTAGGCTGAAAAACATTTCACCATTCTATATGAATTTCCTGTGTCTTGTAGCCTAGACAGTAACCAGAAAGGCCAATAGCAAGAGGTTACGTAGCATGCATTGCTTCATTACCTTATATTATTTAATCAGTCAGTAATTGAATACCCGTATACTGCCATTAATACTAAACTGATCAGGGGTCTTAATTATTTCTTGTCCACCAATAACCATTGTTTATCACAGCTATGACAAAAAGAAAACAAAAAAAGAAATAACCCTCATAATTGAAGAAAAACTTCGTTTTTGAAAAATACATGCTTATCAATTAATCTCAGGATAATGCATGCTGATTATTTTTGCAAGAGGAAGACTGGGATTTTAAACCCAGTGATCGCATATGCTGACTGAAGCGTAATAAATACTATACTTACACAAAATCTGCATTACCCACCTCATCACACTGTTCTGTTCCCAGTCATGCTTCAGTACCATTAAAAAAGCAAGAGGAAGAATCGTCTTGAACACTGGTGGAGATCTGAGGAGGTTGATACTCAACATAAAACACTTCCTCCTTTTTTAACTGAGAGTCAGTTCTGAGAAGTATGACTGTAGGAAACATTCATTTTCCCACAGACTTAGAGTACTTGTTTTATTAAATACACCCCTAATATGTACATGCTTTTAGTACTTTTAATTTTCAAAATCCAGATGACTCATCTCAGGATTAATATTCCCTCTCATGTGAAAATAGTTCATCACTAAGTAAGCATCATATTTTTTCATCTGGAAGACAGTTTTACCAAGAATGAATATTTGCTTGTAAATGACAGCAATAAACTTTTCAGACAAAAACAGACGCAGCATGTCTTAGAATTTCATTTTAAGTAAATAGAACTTACATGCCCTTAGTGAAATGAATGAGCTTTTTGCTTTATTGCCTTTTGAGAAAGCT
This sequence comes from Lagopus muta, assembly GCF_023343835.1. Lineage (NCBI taxonomy): Eukaryota > Metazoa > Chordata > Aves > Galliformes > Phasianidae > Lagopus > Lagopus muta. Next base: position 19,726,389 of record NC_064438.1, on the reverse strand, counting down.
GTAGAGACAAACACATTTGCTGAAGCAGCAAAAAAATGTTAAAAGTTAGTTCCAACATGAATTATATTGCATTTGGTAAATCACTCAAAATGTAATATTGTTTTCTCATATTAAATACACACTGTAATTTTAACTAAAATGTTCAAATGAGTCCTATCATACCTGAGCAAACTTTAAAATTCTCAGTGACTTGATAAATTAATGTTATATTGTCACCTATTTGCACAATGCTTCTCTCACATCAACACTTATTATAATGCCTTGAACTCTAAGCACACTCCATCCCTTAATTTACTCTCCTAATCTTTCCAGACCTAATGGTAATATCTATGTCCACTGATTAAGACCTCACACTTTGTGTATCACAACTAGTTGACAAATTATAATCTTACAAGTTCAGTAAGGTATAAATCAGAAAATAAGAGTAAGAAATAATATTAAAACAAGTAATTTGCAGGCTGGATGAAAAGGAAAAGGAGGAAGTTTAAAACATGTCAGAAGTTACACCTAAATGTTCAGAAACTCAAAAGAAACAGAAATTATCTAATGTTGTTTCAGCTGATGGTTGTAAGCTAATTTCATAATTTATTCATAAAGACATGAAATGGCAAGTTTTCATAATGCTGCATCTTAGTTACAGTCAACATTTTAAAACTCTTGGACAATAAAAATGGCCGTCAATCAGTTTTTATTTCCTTTCTAGTAAGCTTTATTTCTATTATATATTTTATATATAGTAAATTATAATAAGCCAAAGTAAAAATGATGCTGTTTTTGAATGTGCATAATTAAATACATGATATCTCTCTTACACACACTCCATACACACATACATAAGGAGGCACACTCTTTTAACAAGTAGTTATAAATTTATTAATTATTATGAATTAGAATACATTTTACAACATTGTATTTCTATGTTCAAATGGAATTTTCTTGGTTATATGTTTATTGTTGTCCCAAATATATTTTTGCAAGGCTTTGTTTACTTAGGATTTTTCGAAGTGTTTGTAGGCTTTTTCTTTAAAAAAAAAAAACAACAGAACAAAAAACGAAAAACAAACCAACCAAACAAAAAAATCTGGGTTTTTTCATTTCCTTGACAGCCTGAAGGAATAAAGGATTATGTTAGCCAATAAATAATTATATTGTCAGATACAAGGGAGCAGACAACAGAAAAACATTTGGCGCATCCTGAATCTGGGCCATGTGGCAGAGTTAAGGAGCTTCTGTGTTTCACACAGAATCATAGAATATCTTGAATTTGAAAAGGCTCACAAGTGTGGTTGAGTCCAACTCCTAGCTGTGATACTTCTTCCTGGCACCTGAGTGTTTCAGATAAACACTGAATCTGTGTATGCTGACATGTCAGTGTGATAAAGAGATTCCAAAAGACTAAAGATATTTGAATTCCATTGGCCTAAAATGGAATTTGAAAGCTGTATCTCAGAGCATGCATCTGCCTGCTTGCTTTTCTTATCCCCAGCCTGAACATTTATAAATATTCCACTTGTGGATTCACTGCTGGAAGATTTAATTTTCTTGTCTATGAACTGTAAATGTTTTTAAGGAAACTGTTAGCCTTTTGATGCAACAAAAAATGCATCAAAAAAAGTGTTTTCTGGAGAAATGGTAATTCCAAACTTGCCTACAAAGAGTTTAATTCTCCTTCATTTGGTAATTCTGTAACACATCTGGTGAATGACACATTTGGATATTGTATTCTGTGATCAGAAAACCAAAACAAGCTTGAAGACAAACCTTTCTGATGACTTATCAGATTGCAAATAATGGGAAATCAAAGCAGTCTGCAGAACTGTAACAGATGTCTTGCTTCCCTGATAGAAATGTAGAGTGGGATGAATTGCAAAAATAATGGACAAATGAATAAAATACTGTTTGTATTGCATTAACAGACCAAAATATTCCCAAAATTTTTATCCATGTGCTGCTCACCTCAAGTTTGAATTCTGTTTTGTTTCTTTATTCTTCAGACTAATAATAATAATAATAATAATAATAATAATAATAATAATAAAAATAATAAAATTTGATTTTAAGGGCTAAGAGGGCTGGAGTTTTTCAGCATTGAAAAGAGAAGGCTCTGGGGGGACCTCACTGAGGTTTTCCAGTAGTTACAGTGGACTTTTTACATGGGAAATTAATGATGTGACAAGGGGGAATGGTTTTAAACTGAGACAGGGAAGGTTTAAGTTAGATATTAGGAGGAAGTTTTTCACGCAGAGGGTGGTGATGCACTGGAACAGGTTGCCCAAGGAGGTTGTGGATGTCCCATCCCTGAAGGCATTCAAGGCCAGGCTGGATGTGGCTCTGGGCAGCCTGGTGTGGTGGTTGGCGACCCAGCTCATAGCAGGGGGGTTGAAACTCGATGAGCTTTGTGGTCCTTTTCAACCCAGGCCTTTCTATGATTCTAGCTATAACTACAATTTCCTAACGTGTTAAATTTCTTTAGAACAGCTAGTTATCACAAATTTAAAAATATGAGGACTCAGTAACTCTCAGGAAACTTTTATGTGAGGTGCACTTAAATTTATTTTTTAATAGAGTAAGTGGAAATTTTTCCAGTGATTCCGGATGGTACTATAAAACCATACACCACAATGATTCCTCTTACCTTTGCAATAATCTGTTTCATACATACATACTCTAGAAATTGCTCTGCATTTGTGACTTTTTTATAAATTCAGGAAGCTGTGTTACTTAGATGCAGAGTAATTAAGCTATACGGTCTTTGTAATTAAATTATATTGTCTTTAGAAGAACAGAAAATTTCTGTTCTCAGTGTGCGTGTAGTTTCAAAATCCACATTTTGCAATTTCTGGTCACTCAGCCTCATAAAGAAATGTCAGCATATTTTATTACATACAGCATTTCCAGTGAAGGAAGTACGACACAACCAAATAGTCAGTGGTGCTCATGTGAAAAACTAATTTTATCAACTAATTACAGCCAAAGACTTATTTTATCGTCTTCCCTGCAACCAACCCCTTTCCAGCAGTGTCATCAACATGCATGGCCCTACCACAGCACATAATTATAACAGGCTGTAAGGGTAAGATATGAGAGGTATTCTGCTACAGGTAACATATGGCTCTGCAGAGCATCCCACCTGTGGTGGCTTCAGCAATTGCAGGCTGTCACATGAAAGGCTTCCAAGCTGCTCAGCAGCTTTGAGACTACATCCTGTTTTCTTACATCCCCTCATCCTGATTTCTAGTTTCATGCAGTTTTGATTCAAAGCAATCTGCGTTCTGTTTCACAAGCCATTCAACAACAGTAAAACAGGCACTTAGAAAATGGTACCTGTACTTGTTCTGAATGTAGATTGAAATGCTCAGAGCTCAACTTCAACTTTCTCCTACACTATTACTCACACTTTTCATTATATTTACTATTATATTTCACTATTTGTCTCATTACAAAGGAAAGAGACTACACTGTTATATTTCATGCTCTATTTTTTTTTAGGCAAAAAATTATTTCAACTGCCTCTTTACAAGATGTGATGACCTCTTCACTTTTTAGATAACAATGTGAACAATCTCATGAATGATTGTTTTAAACTTTCACTCGTATTACTGCATGGAGACAAAGACTAGAAGAGGTGTTCAGCTTTCCCTAGACCTACTATTTTATATGAAAAACTAGACATTTCTAGCCATGTACGTGCACTATTCAGTGCAAATAGTTTTCTCTTGCTCAGTTCTTGCCCACACTGAAAAGCCAGCCCATGACACTGGCACATAAGGAGCACTAGCAAGGGACAGCTTGTTCTTCCTTTCTGTCCTGGTTTTATCAGAATTCCCTGTCATGGCATCATGCAGCAGACTGATACTTAAGCACAGTGCTGGGTGCACTTCCTGCATTCTGTGCTGTGCTTCTAGCAGTCAGCTATTTCATGTATGTTCCAGCCCTGGAAGACATGATCTTCAAATTCCGGGTGAGGGGGAACTGTTCTCATCCTTTCCAGGAGGCCTTGGGTGAGGGCCTGCCAATAAAGACTCAGACTGACTCTCCTCCTGTTTATTTTTTGTTTGTTTGATTTATTATTCTTAATTATTCTGTATTATCTTGCATTCCTTTTAATAAATTAGTTTCTCTTACCCCAGTTGGGTCTCTTCCCCTTCCTCCTCCTCCTGAGGGGAGGGAGGACTGTTGCGTGATTAACTCTTCAAACTGTGGCTCTACATTGGCACGCAACATGGGGCAATGACCTTACTGAGATTAGGAGATTTGCTGCTCTGATTAGCATAACAGGTTTCCTGAACTTGCATTAAAACCTCCGTTAAAGTTTTTTGGTCCTGTGCCAAGTTATGTTTGTTTGGTTTTTTCCTTTGTAAAGAGACAAAAATGAAAATTTTTACTTTTAAAACAGCTCTTTAAGATACTGTATTCCATCATGTTCCAGATTTTAGTACCTATAACATAGTGAATCTTCATTAAGTCTGCCACTACGCTCCTTGGATTTATATGTATACATAAAAAATTAGAAGCACTGGTGGAAACACCTATCTAGTGCCTGCATACAGTGTGGTTTGTCTTGAACATTGAAAGTTAGGCCTCAGAGGGAGTTACCAATTTTACAAAACTTTCAAACAGGCTTCCATTTTCTCCCTTGGATCTCTCAGAAGTTTTTGGAATATTCAGTTGATAATTATGTTGTTAATACAAATACTCAGTATTTATATTTACAATATCGGAATGAACCCTTCCCCAAAGCCAGAAAATACTGAGTGGCAGGGAGTGTGCAGGGACATTGGTGAGACCTGAGAGAAATGAGTCCCCTCGGTGTTGTGGAATTACTCTACTGAACACCTGCAAAACCCTGAAAACTTAGGCAAGTATTGAAGGGGGGATGTTTGCAACCCTGGCAGATCTAAGGAAGGCACGAATTACTTTGGGCCTGAGTTGTGCTTACCAAGCCTTATTCAACATTATTCCAGAAAAGGAGAGAGTCTCCAAAACTGAGCAAGAGATTATCTAAGTCAAAAGTGAGTCTCCAAACTGGGGTGGAGAGTCTGAACTGAGAAGGCGACTCTTAAAGTTAAGAGATTCTTTTAATCAGGAAAGAGAATCTCTGAACCAAGGGTGAGAGTCTCTGAGCTGACAAAGAAAATCTCCAAGGCAAAAGGGAAAGTCTCTGAGCCAAGGGATAGAAAGTCCAAACTAAGAAAGAGAATCTCCAAACTGAGCTAGAGAGAATCTGTGAACTGAGGGAGAGGATCTCTGAGCCAAGAAAAAAAGCCTCCAAGCCAAAAGGGAAAATCTCCAAGCTGAGGGAGAGAGTCCCTCCTGAGAGAGAATCTCTGTTTCTCTTCCAAAATATCAGTCATAATTTCTTGCAAGGTAGATTTTCATACATATTAGATATTTATTCCACTTTAATTTCAGTAGCAAGTCACATAAATGATATTATAAGTAATTATGAATGGTTACATTCATCTCTCTTTTAAGAAGCTAAGAGACATGTTTTTCTATCTCCTGCTTCTATTATCAAAGACTGCCTGAAACACAAACTGGACAGCTTTGAAAACATTATATTCCTTATAACTGCCATAGATCTGGAAGTCAGATTTGGCTCTGATGACCGCAAAGAATCCGCGGAGATCACATTCACCTCTTTCACTTGTTTTCTCTTCTTTTTGTTGATTTTATTCTTTGTTTATTCTTGTTCAGTACTTTGACAAAAGTTTCTCTTCTTGTTTCCTACCACAATGATTGAGGTACAACCTGATTTCCTGTGGAAATATTATCTCAGAAGATTGAACAATTAGTCCGCTATGAAATACTTTTATCCTTTTTTATCAGTAATATTTTACTATTTAGAGTTTATACTTACATTGAGTCAGAAAATAGCCTTTCAAGGCCATTCAATGTCTTCCAGGTTACGTAACTAGACATAGTACATTTTAAAATTCTATGTATAATTCCAAGATGTCAGAAGTGAGCAATTGAAACAGAATATACTTTACAAATGCTGGTTTATTTTGAAAATTGAACAATTTTAAAGATTTTATTGAAGAGATAAATAACAGGACTCTAAAATTACAGGGCATCATATTATGTAGTTTTTTGGTGATTAAATATTTATTTATAACCACTGTAGGTTGAATTGTAAACATCATCAAATTACAGGTATAATAACATTATTTCTTCATCTCCACTGGATAGATATAGTTTTTCAAAGTTAAGTCTGACATCAGGACTAGGATGAAAGTTGTCAAGAACTTTAATGCTTGCCAATGTCTCTGGCAATAAAATATTATGCTGCACAATTGTAGATCAAAATGGGAAGTAAAACCTTGTGTGTCTTTAGTGCAAGCTACTGTACTGAATGTTTTCAATAAACCCAAGTTTGATTTTCCCCTTTTATAGAAATATGTGGCTTTATTAACTGTATAAATTGTGTTGTATCAGATGTAGACTCCATGTCCTGATACTGCGAACGCATCCTGGCTTTTTTTCACCTTTTACTTTAGGATTGACTAATCCCCTTGGAAAGCTTAGACTGCTAGTTTAAAAGGAAGATGTAAAAGACTTCTGAAACATCCTTCTTTTCTTCCCACTTCAGCTGATGACTTAGACCAACACAGTACCTCTCCAAATCTATTTTCAGTTAGCATTTTCTCATTTGTAAGAAAAAAAAATTAAAACACACAAAATTACCTTCTACTTCCCTGTGCAAATCTCAGACTAATAAACTGCAGCTGAGATCTTTTTTGGAGATCAAGTTTCTCTCTGAGATGAGGACACAATCACAGCTGTAATTGCCATCATACAGAAGGCAAAAGAGAGTGTGCGTGCCATAACAGGGGCCTCTCACTAGCAGTTCTGTGTACAAAGCAGAGGTGGGATCAGACAAGCATAAAGGTGAGATCAGCAAGTCTGGTACTCTGTGCATCCAACAGCTTGCAAACATCTTTGTCGTTCCTCACTGAGGTAAAGGAGTCAGAAAAATGAACCAGAAACTCCCTGCAAAAGCACTTCCCTTGTAACTCTCAGTATTATGCGTGCCAGGGAGGAATCTGAAATTTTTAGAGAAATGTGCTTATTCACATAGCACAGATGTGGTCACTAAATCTCTGCCCTACATGTCTCAGTAAGGAATTCTGATTTCTTCAGCCCTAGGATATAGGGATATATGCAAGTAAAACCATCAATATGCAAGCAGTGCAACTCTACTCCATAAGCTTTACTGTAGCCAATGGTTACACCAGCAGCTGCTGCCAAAGTAATCCTTCCTACACAGCTACTTTTCCCCTTGGTTATGGATGTTATTGGACCATTGTTCATATCAGTATCTACTCCAGGCATTATTTCAGCTCACATTGCCTATGAAAGAAGAGCCCTGCATATCATAACACCTAACACAGTCAGAGAGACTTAGACATCCTTTTAATACTCATCTATGCGGTATCTCAATTAAGGCTCAAAAAAGTTAAAAGCTCACCTATATGTATAATTGAAACGGACACGGACTACAAGTTCCCACAGTGCCACAACAAATAGATGTGCAGAATGGCTTGAAAGGAATCTTTTATTCATTTTCCTGCTTAGTTCCTCAAGATTCACTTGCTCTTGCAGAAGGAGTACAGTAGCATTAACTCTTATTCTTGTTTGGCCAGTGGCCCACTGTAATGAGTATCCTACCTCTTTCCTTACTGTCACTTTCCAACTGGATTGCTCTTTCCCATTTGCCTTTTACCATCTTTAGCTTTTTCAGCATCAGCCTTTACAGTAGTGTTTCTTCGAAACAAAGGGTTGAATAGCAAATATAAAATCCCAACTCAAGTCACAACACTGTGTATGAAATGTAGCACTTCCAAACCATGCACAGCATCAAAATTATGCTTTGTGTTAGATTCATCAAGTTCATCAGAGAGAAAGCCAAGATAGGAAAAAAAGTTTTGAAGACAGTCAACTAATTAAGCAGCTTTTTTCTGGAATGATTGTAAAACAGACTGCCTTCAGGCACTGCAAGTTGAAAATAATTTGTAAAAAGTTCTGATACAACACAGTCTGCAAATAAAGCAAAATGTACTGGAAATTAGCATGTTAATAAATACAAATGACATACTAAATCTCTACAAAAATATGAATGGGTTTTAATGAGTGTTCTAGAATAACCAGAAATAAACCTTTGTGCTTTTAAAATGAGAAATATTTGGCCATGGTACAGACTACTGTCTTGCTGTATATTTGTTTTCTCTCAGTCCTATCCCCCTACCTCTCTGTCGAATGACTTTCACATCCGTTAATAAATGTTGAAGAAATCTGGTATAACAGTAGGGCTCTCCAAAGATAACTCAGTCACTTGTGTTTCCTGAAATAGATCTATCAATACAAACTTGATGCTTTGATTTCCTCACGTGAATGATTGAAATGCAAAAAAAAATGTTGTCCTGAAGATTCATACTGTATTAGGCACCAAGCAGTTCACAGGAGAGAGAGGGAAAGAACTTGTAAACACTCAAACTATGGAAAATGCTTCAGAGGGACCTACAAAGCAACCACAGAACACATGTGAATGAAATCAGGGTTCATTAGAAAATTCCATATTCAAACAAGGATATCAGAAAGAAGAGGGGGAGACAAAGGGAACTGTAGAGATTGAATCAGTGGAAACAAGGAAACCAAGTCTTAAAAACCAACTGTGAGAAAGAACAACTCAGAATGGAAGGCATAAAAAAAAGAAAGTTAAAAATATATTTTGGGAATGTTATAGTGACAACAGTAGAAAGTAATTGTAGCGATTAATAATGGAGTTCCAGACAGCACAAAACAATAGGGAAACAAAATTAAAGATTTCAGTTATCAGCTTTATTTTTAAGATGTTATGCAAAGGAGAAATTTAAGGAGACTAGAGAAGTGCTATAAGGATGCAGGGAAAAGATCAGGAGAGCAGCACCACACAGTATGATCCTCAATTATGGGCATGGTTGTTAACCCAACTAAGCATGGTCTACCTTTTGTGATCTAACTGGTGTCTTTCATATTATCTTTATAGAGCTTAAGAATAAAATTTTAAATTACATCAAAGCCCAGAAAACTATTAAGGTTCTTACATTTTGCTCACTATTAATACAGGAAAATTGAAAATTTGTAAGTAGTGTAACATTCCCTCACTAACTGGCAGGCTTTGGAAAAAGATACCTACTATTTAATGAACAAAATGACATGCCCTTCAGTTAGTACAGTTGAAGAGAAACTTCAGATGTATGAGAACAGAGCATAGTCAGCCTAAAATGACATGCTGTGGGAGAGAGACAGCAAGGAAACAAGACTGCTCTTTGATTTACAAATGCTTCTCAGCAATGAATTCATTTCAGGAGCAGAAGGCAATCTCTTCTGGAGAAACAAATAAGCAAAAAGCAAAACAGAATAAAGAGTCAGAATGTAAACTAAACACTTGGCTGGCTCAGAGCCTCCAATTTGATGTCTCAGGTTATAAATAATCGAGGGCACTTGTATTATCCATGTTGTAGAGCACTGGTATTCATGAATACTTAAAAATCCTTTGACAACTGGTAATGTTTCATCAACCAGAAAGTACAAAAGGCAAATTAGTGTTGTTTTTTCATCACTCTTTTTGGGCAGAAAGATCAAAGAGTTTTTCATACTGGCATAGACCTTGCCAGTCATTTTCCCTGCTTATACATAAAGATGTATTTCTGCAACATGACAACGAAAGCTGGCAGATGTTAAAAGGAAAGTCACCCCCTACAGAAACTGCAACTTCAGGAAATGAAGTCTCTTATGAGTATTTTATAAAAAGATTTAGTCTTATTTCATGTTTATTTTATTATTTCATACCAAGAACTGGACAAGATTTATTTATTTATTTATTTATTTATTTATTTATTTATCTATCTATCTATCTATCTATTTATTTAGAGAATTTTGCTTCTGGCATCTTTCATTATTTTGTTTTTTAACATAAGAATGGAAAATTACTAGCTCTAGCGCAGAACAGTTCTCCAAAATGTAACATTTTATATGCAATATTTAATAGAATTACAATACTAATTTAATTACAATATCAAGTATAGCAAAATGCAGCAGAATTGAAGTTTGTCTTCAAACTGCAAATCTTCATATGCCCATGCCTCCCATGGAAAGCACTTCAAATTACAATTTCCCTCCTAAGAAAATTTATGCGCATTTTTTTTCTTTTAACTCAGATCTTCAGAACTATGTGTTAGTGATCATTATGACCACTAAAGAGATAAGGAGGAAATGTAAAACCATACTAGCAGCACAATGTCTGTTGTACTACAGTCATTTTCTCTCTTCGAGTCTATCCACTTTCTTCAGCTGCTGTCTCAAAATATGCACATGCCAATGCATGCATACCTTAAAGACTCAGATGGAAAAAGTGACCTTCACTTTCTGCTTACAACCATCCAAAGGAGAAAGTAGCCCTGAATCAATACCTATCTCCATCACTTGTTTGGGGCTGCAGCTGTGTGTGAAAGTAGGGGTTTTCTACGGCCATTTCTATGGGATATTTATCTGCTGTGTGCTGGGTGTGTGTAGCCTGGGGTGGCATGAATGTGCTCCCATGTCTACAGCTTGCTTGAGCCTGCTGCCTCAGGACCTCGGTACACAGTCCTGACAGGGACAGTTGTTTTCAGGCCTCATCTCACCGTCTGAAACCAAAGCTGCACCCTGCCTGAAACAAAGGTGTGGCAGGATCTATGAGCTGTACTTTGAACAGTTCCTTACTCAAACAGGAACAGACTACGCTATAAAGTAGGATTAGATGATGCATTAGATGGTTTTGTGGAAGCCATCAGACAAGTATCCACTCTACCTTGTATTTAACATTCATCTGATGTGTTTAATCGAGAGTATAAGCTCTCTTTGTGTGACAAATTGGCTCTGGTTAGCATCATTTCCTTTCATCTTTCTTAAGAAAGGGCATTACAATGAAAATACAGTTTTGCAAGAACTGGAATTCTAAAGAACTGCAGTACTCAAAGCCCAGCAAAAGGTGCAGAGCTAAAAATAAAAATGGCTATGGAGAGAAATTGCTTTTCAGATTTCAGCCATATAAAGATTATTCTCTGCCAGTGAGATGTGGCCACTTCTGAATAATTCACAAGATATTCTGTGCCACATAATGTATGCAGAAATGTTTTTTTATGTCTGATGTAGGAAAGGGCAAGTGAAGAACATCTCCTGTCTTCCACCCAGCTAAACCTACAGACCAAATTTGAGGAACATGGAAAGCTGGGAACATGTTAGCAAAACAGCTAGCATCTTCTTCCAAAACAAAATGCTTTGGAGAAATTTAATCTAAAAAAAAAAAAACAACAAGTCATAGAACACCTTTCTATCTCATTAAAGATACCTTTGTTTAGAAATATGCGCTCGAGCCCAAGGAAAAAAATCTTGGCTACTTATTTATAATAAGGACAAATAAGTAAACAAGTGTTGTCTGGCTTCATGTTTTGCTTTGGCCTTCACTTGCAGACTTCTTTATTTCCCGGCTGTAAGTGGCAAGCTGGTGACAAACAGCATTGCATAATATCTCTGCTGCTTGTTAATGACACTGCTTTTACAGTTTTATTTCCTTTTATTTGTTTATTATTTCAGTATTGGCTGAGGCTTTCCTCCTCACACTTTCTCTGTAGTTCTCTGCTGTGCAAGATTTCTTTTTGGGTATTTTTAGTTTGATTATTATTATGCTTCTCAGATTTTCTTCTCATAACTTAAATCCCAGCTCTACAAATACTATTTTAATTTTTCTGCCCAGGTAAAAAAGAGAAAAATATTTATAATATAATGACCAGAAAACTGATGAGAAATGAAGCGGTCACTGTCATCTGCAGCTAATGGCCTTAGTGACTGGGTCATTATTCAATCTGCTTGTACATAGCTAGAACCAAGAGATAGCTTTCCAATGACATGGTGAAAAAACTCCATCTGCAAGCTCTTGCCTTGCTCCTTACCTGGAGCTGATGGAGGCAATTTGCATTTCAATTTCCTGGGGTCACTTGTCCTGCGGCATTGAAATCTTGACCTGTGGGGTAAGATGCCAAGCTTCATTGTGATCTCACTTGTTTGAATGGAGCGCACTGACACAAAACATGTGTCCACAGAGCACTGGAGGAAATAGTAGGGTACAACCGGTTTCAGAAATTCTCTCAGGTGGATAATTACTGCATGTACTAGTTGTGTACAGAAAGTCTTTTCCAAGATACATTAGCAGAAGAATAGAGCTTACATATATACAAATGTATCAGAAGTATTCATCTACCATGTTATATTTTAATAGTTAGTAGCAGAAAATATACATACACATTACAGGTAAAATTATACACAGAAAAAGCAAACACTGTGACACTCCTGATCAGGACAGTTGTATTACTCAGCTCCATGTAAAGATGACTTTGGTTTACGTAGAGGAAATTTTTTTAGAAATTTTCATTTTTCATGATTGACAAGAGCATATTTGTATGGCATCATTTTTAAAACTCTTGGCCTGAACCTGTGTCTACTAAAAATGAGTATACATAAAATACACATTCGAGCTTCCAGTATAGGTAATCATTATTATGTTGCAAGGAAGAATTTTTACATGTGATTTGATTATTACTTTTTCCCTTTTTTGGTAGATGACAAATATCTCACTATCTAAATGTACTTATTATCTGTATCTAAACATTTTAAATCATCACTTTGCTGGTCAGTTTTCACCACCTATTTCTACTCCTGTAATAGAAATCATTGACGTGTGGAAAATCAAACCCTATAGCCTGTAAGGATATAGAGAATGTATGTTTTATTGGCAATTGCGTAAAAGCCCTGGTGCAAGGGGGATAATTCCTCCAAGCTTGCACAATGTCTGGAAAAATCATGCTACAGATATAGGACAAACTAATACATAATCAGTAGTTTCCTGGAATTCGGATACATATTCATTATACCCCCAAAAGCATGCAGACCCTCCCCTGTTGCTCATGCGTAGTGGGTCATGGGTTGAAGAATTTGTTGTCTTTTTGTGAAGGCTTCTGATCTTCCTCGCCATAAATTCCTGACAGTGAAGGGAGGCATCCCCAAACTAGTTTTGTCTCGTTCTGTGGACACCTAATCACCTCCCTGCCAGATGTCTCTGGGTTCTCAAACCTAACCAGCATGGCCTTCATCCCCCTCACTATCCGAGACCCAGTGTCTGCAATCCCCCTTCTCTAGCGAACTCTACATTCCTGCTTCTATAAACTATCTCTAACTATTCTCCTCTATCCCCTCCCTATTCTCAGTTACTGTGAAGCCTTCTTTCTGCCTTTTACTTTTTCTTATGGGGCTCCTTTTCCACCTTTCATCATAGATTCAAACCACGCACAGAATTACATCAGTACAAATCTAATTTTCAATTTGTGAGAATTGTCACAATGTAACAGAAGGAAAAAATCACAGAAGAGCATCACCATTTCTGCAACTATTAGGGCTTTAAATTCTGGGATTTTGAAATACTATATGATCACAGAGGAGTTAAATTCAAGGGCATTCACAAAACACCTGAAATGAGAGCAGGTACCACAAATAAAATGGTTACTTTCAAAGGCTGGGGACAGGAGGGAGCAGCTAACATCAGAATTGCTAAAGAGGGATAAATCTGGGGAAGGCAGAGCTGTAGAAGAACTTGCTTTAGCCATTTATTGATTTTCTGATGTAGTGAATAGAACAAAGAAGAAGAGATTTAGAATTGAACCTAAGAGAATGGTGGTGTTCATGCAGCAGTAATTAGAGGTGAATTATCAGGATGTAGAGAGGGGAATATCTGTGGATAAAGGTCCCAGGCTTTTAGAAATTATTATTTGTAGGACTGGAGAAGAGCGCTCTCGCTCCTGAATGGTCCATTAAGCTTTGAGCTGCAAGGTGAATTGGCAGAGAGGCTTACAGATAGGGATGGAGCCTCATCAGGTTAAGGTGAACACTGAGTATGAAATCCATTTACACCAATACTAATGGAGAAGTCTAATTTCAAACAAGTTTGTCCTCATCTTTTTGAAGCAGAAAGGGCAATAGTATTTTAAGATGTCATTGGCTGTCCTATTTCCTTTCCCTCATTTTAAGAAAGGAAAAAAATACTTTATTGTCTGTGGAACTGTATTCCACTGTGGTAGTCACCCTGAGCTTCTCAAGCTACTCGCTGGATTGTGGCATTACTGCTGGGAGCATATCAGTCCTACTTTGCATGTGTGGGGAGGAAATGCAGCACAAGGGAGATGAGCTGAGATCACCTAATTTGAAGATAAGGAAAAATGCTGGTGCTGCTGTGGGCTAGTGCACTTTAATATTCTAAACTTAACATGTTTATTTGGGATTTTGTGAATTCTTTAAAACAATAACAACTACAAAAGTACCACGCATTCACCATGCATTTCATAGACTTACTACGTCTGATCAATATTATGCCTTACTCCTGTGCCAAAGTTGAATGAGTTCCAAATTGTTACTGGGAAAAAAAAAAAAAAAAAACTATCTGAGATTTTACTTGGATTTAATTTCTTAGGAAAGATGCATTACTTAGAAAAGAACTTTGCACTGACTTCCAAAATTTCTGTATCTTGTGTAAAGATAATAAATGAATAAAACCAAGACCTTTTAGTAATAATCTCACTTGGTGATAGTTCCATGGTTCTTGTTGTATTTTGTTTGTTTGTTTATGAGTTGTCAGTAAACTGTCATTTAATATGTCCATAGTTTAAGTGAGTAAATCTGAATTATGAAAGATTTTCTTGCTGTTAATGCCATGTGAGAGCTGTTTTCTCTCCATGGGGTTTTTATCACTCCCTGCAAGACATCAAGTTTTTCAAGCTGTGTCAGTGCCATTAGGAATCAAAGAACAGATTTTGATAGCATTTGAGACTGAAGATGGCTAGATGTAGATATAAGGACTGCATATCTTCACCACTAGAAATAGTAACATGCTTATTCTAAAGCATGTGTGTACATGTGATGCCATGAAAGAGTAGGATCTTGAATTATATTCCTATGAGAAAACATTAGGGAATAAGATGAATAAATCAAATTAAGGAATATAAATCAAAATCCAAAAACAGTAGTGCCTCATTTTTCCCTCCTGATGAAAAAATTTAAGTGTAATTAAAAACAAAACAAAAACTTTTTTTCTGTTTCTCTCAAAGCAATAACAGTATTTTTCCATTTTCCTTTAACCAACCTGCTTGGTCCATGAAACCATGAAACTAAGAGAAGGTGTCATCATTCTGTTTTACGAGAAGCACATTTTAATCATATAGAACTTCTCTATTTGCCTGAAAAAAATCACTGGGAGACAGATGGATTTTTTCTGCTCCAGTACAGAATGCTATCAAGCAAGCTACTATGCTCCCTTTTGTGAAAATAAGTTGTTTTTATAAGCTTAAAATAAAACTTAGTTGTTTGAAGCTACTCTCTTATTCTTAAGTATATTATGATACCAAAGCAAAAACACGTTTTCTTTCTCTTGAACATATCTATATCATTTAAAGTCAGCATGGAGATTTCCACTGATTCTTGTCCACTCACAACCAACATCAAAGAACAAATACCTCTCCTTTTCCCACTCCCCAAGAAAACTCAGACCTTGCTGAACTGGAGACATAAACCAGCTTTCTACAGCTATGGGTGCAGTTAAGTAACGGAAGAATATTTTACATATGAACTAGGAATCAGACTGGTTTTGAAATGTACTTTAACACCCCTAGAAAAATGATTGTGTCTTGACAGCACATTGTATTGCCTAGAGGATATCTATCTTATAGCTAGTTTCAGATTTTGCTAATATGATACTGCAGAGTTTGAGTTTTTTTTCATTCCTGTGCTTCTTTCACAGTCAGTGTTGCAGTGGAATCCAAGAGCGGTCTTTTTTTTTAACATTTATTGCCTATTTTTTATATAGGTTTAAGACATGAGCGGTAAAATTTTGCTGCTAAAATTAAAGAGAATCGTGATCACAAGACAGAGCTACTTTGAACCAAAATTCTTCTCATCAGTCTTTCAATGCAAAAGTTGCTTGAATAAAAAGTATCTCCAGAAATATGGTGTGAAAGATATATTTCTGTAGCACAAAGAGATTAGAAAAGAGTTTATTAAACTTCACACTTCTTGGGAGAGAGAATTGAAATGCAATTCATATTTTTTAGATGAGCAATCAGGAAGAAAGGGTTTACAAAAAGAAAACATGCAGCATATCTCCCTGCAGATATATGTGGAAACAAAATCTATCCCTGAGACAAGACAGTGAAATGCAGATGAAATGTGAATGAACTATGTGTGAACTGTTAAAAGGCTTGATTCTAGACTCACAACTGTTAATATCATCTAAATCATGGAAAATGAAATGTATGTGTGTGGAGTAGGGGCGTAAAAGTCAACCCTCTATTCCAAGTAATAGTCTAGAATTAGAACTTTGAATAGATTTAAGCTGCAATTTGAAAAGGGAGAAACATGAGTTTCCTTGTTGCATTGCTATTTCTGCAAGAAAAGCATCCACTTAGCATCAGTACTACAGATGTAAGTGCAGTAATGAACCTTTTAAAGTGTCACTTTTTTTCAACACTAGTCTAATGATAAGAGGGAGAGAGAATTGCAGAATTCATTCTTTATTGTACCACTTAGCTCCCAGAAACTTCATCAAAATCAGGAGGGACCCCTTTTTGCTCTGATTACCTGACCTAGAATCTCTAATCCCCTTTCATTAAAACCATGCCATTTTGTTTCCTCATGAATTGCCTTCTGCGCTTTTGGAAATCACACAGCGCAGATTTGAAGACTAGGCTAGAGCTCAGCTCTGGCACCTGAATAGCACCACTCTGCACTGAGGCAGCTGTTGTTCGGATGTGAGACATAAAACTGACATCCTATTAATGAATGACAGCATTAAAAATTTTACCATACTTGATTAAAACATCTGCTTAGACTTCAAATGAGGTATACAGCTTTCTTCAATATTTCAGTAGCCCTTAATAGCATGTCAGTGTTATTCAAAACTGATAGGAGAGGTACTTGCATGAATGCATTTGTTTTTATGTTCTGTCTTTCCCTTTACAGTGTTTCCAGTTGAGCTTCTTTTTTTCCTTTATTTATTTATTTATTTAGCGATACTAAACTTTCATGTTAGTGTTAGGGAAATAAGAGTGATAGTGAAGGAATTTTAACATTTTAAACGTGTCATTTGTTGCTCTGTCGGGACTCATGCATCCCTCACAAGAGGTGAGGTAGCAGTCAAACCAAAGGCAAAAGCAGTGCAGACTTGAAAGACCTCTTCTCCACTTCCTGATATCAAGCAGGTCAGCTCAAACACCCTGTCCCAAAGGGCAGCTGAATATGTGCATTTTACAAGCACTGCTGGTCTTTGTACTGCTAAAATGTTGGCTAAAACTTGTCTGCATTACGACTTGACCACTGGGTGATAAACTAGATGTACTCCATGCATACTCATTACATTCATGCAATCCAGAATTCCCACAACAGTACACTGATCCAGTTTATCTTAGAAATCAGGAGCTTCTGAAGATTTGCCATCTGGAAGTGTCTGCAGCACAAAATGTCTGAAGCTCTCGCTGCCCACATGGGAGAGGGCACGTTATGTCCATTGCCAGGAGGCTATCAAAATTTGCATTCTGCTTTAGAGCCAGAAGTGCTCAGGGCCATAATATTTCTCTCAAAAGACTGTTGGAAGCTGAGTCACATTGCTGGACTCAGTGATGAAATGACAGAAAGCAGTGACTGTGCCAGTCTGTGTGGTGT
This sequence comes from Lagopus muta, assembly GCF_023343835.1. Lineage (NCBI taxonomy): Eukaryota > Metazoa > Chordata > Aves > Galliformes > Phasianidae > Lagopus > Lagopus muta. Next base: position 19,708,608 of record NC_064438.1, on the reverse strand, counting down.
AGAAGATCCAGGGCCTTTACAATTTTATCCCAAGCAAAACCTTTTATGATGGGGTTATCTCTGTGAATGTGTTCCATGGGTTTTCAGCATGCCTGTTGTTTCTTCTCACTCCAGTAGCTGCTTGGGATAATTTCAAATCTCTGGAACAGGCAAAAGGCAAAGCTGCTGCCCTAGCACCCAACCCAGCTCAGCTTTCCAAACACAGAAGCTTTTTTGCCTTGCCAGGAAAAAACAAAAATTGTAACTGCTTGTGATCAGTCTCTGTTAAAGATGCTGTGAAAGAAAATCCCTGAATTTTCCGCTAACACCATATTCAGCAGAACAAGTAATCTGATTTTTCACCACTCTTCCCCTTATGAGAACTGTACATAAAACCAATAAGTGAAAACATTGGATTGTTTTAGAGTCAGTTTTTGGAAGTGCGCAATCCTGTTAGAAGCGTGTGGTCCATCCAGAGCAATGTCCTGTTCATAACAAGGGATGCTGTTCTGGCTTCAGAGCTTGCTTAAGTTTATCATGCAAAATACTAACAATGGTGATTTCTTACCCTGTAAAATTCAGGATATGTTATGGAGCAGAAATTTCATTTGTCCAGACTTACTATAAAGATACATCTGCATAGAAACATACATAAAACTAGTGTGAACAATTTGATTTTAGCATATCCACATTCTTGCTTTTTTTTCTTTCTTTTTTCATTTCCTATCCCCTTGGCACAGATGGGTCAATGAATGCTTCAGCTGTCTAAATATACCCTGAGCAGAATTGCCTCATATATCCTACCTGTAAGAGTTCAGAGTAAGAATATTTGTGCAAGTGTGCAGCTAAACCAGGATTTTTCACTCCATAGAGTCTAGTCAGAACTCCACAGGATGTATTATGATCAAAGAATTGGAAATTATCATACAATCATATACTGATAGAATCATAGGATGGCTTGGGTTGGAAGGGATATAAAAGCCCTAAAGATCATCTGGTTCCAATCTCTCCCAAGAATTGCTTAGTCTGTCACTTTGAACCTTTGAATATTTTCAGTTGTTCTTTGAGCGGAGTCAAGCATAAGGTTCCTAGCAAATATATGTGATTGCATGTATACAGGAGATAAAGGTTTTAAAAACCAAATTCTAGTACAAAGCTTACTCACAAAAGTGCAATGTCTTTTCACAATTCAATATATTACATACAAGGTTATTCTGTGAAGTGTTATCCTAATAAAAACATACTGCTATTCTGATAGATTATTACATATTCTGATGCTAGGGAATGTAGTGATGCTATATATGACATCTTGGCATTTCATGGGTTAGTACTGCAAATCTCTCTTGCAAAAACATTACCTGTATGGAATAGCCAGCAATACTGGAATTAAAAATCACAGTTTAAGTAAGTTTACCAGGTAGAACCCATGGAGATACATTTCACTTGCTTTGAACATGAAAAACCAGAAAAGTCACAGCTTTTAACTTTAACTGAGCACAAAGAACACTCAGGAAAAGACTGTCCCTCGTAAAGACTTTAAACAACTCTGTAAAATTACCTAGGTTTCTAGACCTGTAATAGATACATACGCATATTTCATGAAGTCCAAAAGAAGCTGATCTAGAAACACTTCTTTTTTTCCCCCCACAATTGTTATAATGAACCTTTCCAGATAAAATAAGAAAAATTTAAAAGTTCACATGGGATTTTGTTCATTCATTGAGAGCTAATAAATTTAGGAAGAAACCTGTAAAATACATTTAATCTGAGCATTATTACTCTACTAAAAAAAAAACAAACAACATAGTGACAATGTGCTCAACATACTACTTTCTATTATTTTATTTGTGATTATAAGTGCAATAAACAATTTTTGTAATACTGAGCATAAAGAAGATACTGTCTCCTTTGATTGAGATGAGAAAAATGAAAACATTTCTTGAAGTGAAGCTATTAGAAGTGGCAAGATACTAGCTATAATAAAGAAATAAATGGCATACAAAAATTGATGAAACTGTTAGAATGAGTATTCTTCTATCTGTCATATAAACTAAAGGATTGCTTCAATGTGTGATTATCTTTGTATGTGGTTTAAAAGTACACTGTCAAGCCATGTCCTACTGAATCTTTGTGAAGAAAAACAAATCTTTGGATGCAATCTAAATGAAAAATGAAGGATAACTTTCAATACTACCTTCATACATCTTTGAAATTCTCTCACCTCTATATTGCCATTAACCAAATTCAGTCTATAAAAAGTTTTCTACCTGTTACATTTCAGGGATCTATGAAATTGGCTAGTTCTTCAGGAAAGCACAAACACAATTAGTTTAGGAGCCTGGTCAGCAAGTTCTGCTACTAAAAAATCTTGGCTTTATCAGCCCTGTTAGTTTAGCTAGCTTTCTTGACAGTATAAAGTTAAAGCTATAAACAGATGGACTTCAGAAAGTTGAAAATACTCCATGTGCTCTATATTGAAGTTACAAATTAATAATTTTAATTTATTCTCGGGTGAATGTCATATGATATTTTCAAGAAGCAGAGTTTTAACACCTTTGAAATTATTTGGGATGAATGTCAATAACACAAATAGTGTATGATGTTTTTGCACACATCAGCTATGATTCATTATTTTTTTACCTTTATATTTTCTAGCATTTTACCTTGGTTTCATGAGTATAATGTAGTTTTTCTCTCTATTTCTTTCTCTGCATCAGTAGTCCACTACTGATTTCTGCTCAGTTTTGACTGTTTGATAAGCAGAATTTAAAGGCTGTGTGATTTCCACTCTGTCAAAAGACACACTGAGTTAGTTACTGCTGTATTGACACCAGTTAATTTTTATTGTCTATACATACCTTCTAGAAAGACACCCCAGCCTGTTTTTCAAATTTGGTGCAAGGTTCATAAAAACTTTATTTGCTCTTTCTGTCACTAGTGTATACTAGTAGGTAATTCAGAAGCTAATTATTGTGAAACTGAGTAAGTAGGACAGCTCTCAGAAGATTCACTGCAATCAATTAACAGAGGAAATGAAGTCACCAGTGTCTTTTGACACTTGACAACATCAGTACAGCCATTCTCCTTCCAGAACATGGAGGGCTTATTTTCATGGAAAGAATATCTGGCTACTGGGCGCTGACTGCCAACAGGAGAACCAGTTAATTTTGGAAGCTATGAAGGATTTTGTCATTTAAATACCTGTCTCCAAGGGAGAACAGTGAAATAATTGAAGGATTTCATATTTTAAAATTAAAGCATTCTAATATTGATAGGTTCGTTGCTTTCAATATTTTTTTTTTCACTAGAGTTCTTGTTTATTAATGGTTTTGAGAAAGGTTTATAGTGATGGGCATTTGATGCCAGGATGTTACTTTCAGTGTAATCAGAGAGCAAAGTAATGATAAAGACAATATGTTATGTGATGTTTGCTGAACTAGTAGCGGTGAAAACCCGTATTTAGTTAGTGCTCTGTAGTCAAAGAAATGACTACTCAAATGTTTATGGGAAACAGGTAAACAAATTCCTTTCCATGCTTTCATTTTCTTCTCCCCTTTTTCATACACTTTCTTTTAGTTACTATTCTTTATCTTAAAAACAAAGTGAAAATCTACCAAAATATCAGCTTATTTTATACATATTATAAAGCTCTCATATATATATATATATATGAGAGAGAGTTTATACTTTAGTTATTTCATATGTTCTAATCAGTTTTCACTCTGTTGTTTCCACTGTAGTTTTAAGATCACACATAATTTTTCAGAGCACGGGGAGGACCTAGACATGAGAAGGCCATTCTCCTTATTTTCAGTGTATTATCAGCCTACACAGTTTATGTGTGCAGCATGTCCACGTGGTAACTTAAATAGCAGTCTTTGGTCAGATACTACACATGTTCTGATGCAGAGTAATCTGATTTTCTCATTTATTTTTAATACTTTTTCATGTACTTCTGAGAGAAGAACTTCACCTTGCTATCTCTTGGTTTACATAAGCTGTGACACATAATGTAAGATTTAATCAAAGATTAATCTTAAGATTTAATTTTTTTTTTCATTGTCAAATATATGTTTCTTTGAGATGTAATTTATGTATTATGCTAATTCAAATATAATATGGGCATTAAATACTTAAGGATAGATTTTCATTCAACTTTCTTTTACTAAGACAAATTGGAGAAATGTGTCAATATTAGTATGGAAATATTTCTCTGAGACTTGAGTAACCCCACTGCAGCAAAGGTAAAACTACCTGGCAGTTTTCCCCCACATTTTCTACAACACTGCATTCTTTTTGTGCATGTTAATTTACCTATCATGTTGACTTCATAGATATTTGGATGCAGGAGACATGAACTGCTTCTCAGATTACTTCCAAGAATTAAAAATAGCAGTGGTCAGCTGAGCAGAAAACAGCCATGTCTCTAAGGCTTTGAATTTGTACGCTGAATTTCCTAGATACACCTTCTCTAAATTGCCCTCAAGTCATTTTCAGTGTCTCAGAATGCACAGGAAATTCATCTGTAACTAGAAACCTTGGTCCAGCTGTCTGATCACTGTATCTGTGTGGCAGCCCATAAATATAAGTTTCTAATTCCAAGATGAAGAAACACGGGAAAACAAGTTTGGGAGTTCTCATAACAAGAATGGCAGTTCTCATAATGACTTTAAAAATATATATAAAAAAATTTCTGACTCACTTTCCCATGCACAGAATTGATGCAGTGGTGTTATAATAACTGTAACACTGTCTATGATGTTGGTGTTGTTAAATCTGTGGGATTGGCACAGTAGCAGTGTTTACAGTTTAATGGAAATTCCTATTACTCAGTGTTATCATAAATCCTAAGGCTTTGCAGACAACTGAAAGGGTAGATTTTAAGCTCTTATAAGATCAACGTCCAGTTTGGTGAAGTCAAGAATGAGGTTATAGACATATAATATTATATACAGTATCATATTCACATATTCTATCTTTTATCACATAAAAGTTCAACATTCTTTAAGAAGGAGCTCTCTTTTAATTTCTGCGAGCTTATTTTCCTGCACTAAGACTTGTTTATATTTCTTCTCGGCTTTATTGTATTCACATTGAAAAACAACATCAAATTATGATTATAGCTACTAATCCAACACACACAGCATGAATATTCAGAGTTCTGAATATTCTTAAATTGCTGTGATGTTCCAATGTTAGTAAAGCAAATTTTAAGAGTTGAAATTCACACTAAGAAGGAACTTGTGAAGGCATGTGTTTATGAATGCAGTCTTATTTAAACACATTTAGCACAGATTGCTACTTGTAAATAATTATGTTGCATTAATTCTCATAACTTTCTTCTAATCTTCCAGACCAACAGAGAAAAGTAATAATACTACTACCTCTGTACAACAGGAAAGGGAAATTTTAGCTTAAACTCAGTACTTAATTTATTGTTATAGAAAATTTAAGAAACAAAATTAAGAATAAATATCTCTGAGATGCCAGTTTGGTTTTCCTTTTTGTCTTCTGCATTTTTTTCTGATTTTATCCTATCAGGACAATTCCTTTCTGTCTTTCTCTCTCTGTCATGCACTAATCCTTTTCCAATTTCGGCTGCTACTGAAAGATGGAAATCAAAGCTGATTGCCATGTTTCGAATGCATAATTAATGCATGTAGGTGAGGAAAAAAGTCTAGATGATGTCATCCTTTTGATGTCTAATTTGCTGTCCTCTGTCAAATCAAAAATACCTCAACCATCTTGGGAAGTTTATCACAACAGGATCCTGTTATCATTTTTGAAACTCTTATTGTGATGGGACTAGGTGACAACAGAAATTTATTTGAAGAATTCAGAGAGATACACTATAATTCTACACACCCTGAATTTTTGTTTTCAAACCAAAAATATTAAAAATGCTGACATCCATACGTCAAGGTCAAACGTAAAGTAAAGGACATACTTTTAATGTAACATGGTAGAATGAAAATTACCAAGTTCTTCAGTGGTTCTATAGAAAGAAGTATATCCCAGATTCAGTGATAGAACAGGAGTAAAATGGGAATATATTGGAGCAGTCTGGCCTTTGTATCTGGTTTTCAAAACTAAATGCTGCATTTATCCTTACTCATAAAATCTGATATTTTGAATTTTTGAACTCCCTTTTCCTCAGACTCTTCATGAGCATTCAAGCCTTACTGATTCAAACAATAAAAGAAAACAAATGATTGATATTTATTATATAATTGAGTCTTATAATAAAATATAGCTGTCACTCATAGATCCAGGCCGATTTCACAGTTTTAACTTAACAAAATGCATTGTTCTAACAGAATATTGAGATGTTGCAGTGTAGCTTAGATGCTTTTACATTTCCTCCAGAATTATGATCTTATGGTTTAAATCAACTTATATTTTTATGCTTAGTTCCATAATGAGCACTTTTCAATAAATGGTTATATTAATTCCTTCTGCTGTTCAGCTACTTTATCTTCATGCAAAAGAGTGGTGAATATAAACAGAAATAATGCAGTGCCTAAAATGCAGGAGCAGGAAATGTGAACTTTTCATCCTGCTGTAACATCACAAACAAACACTGTGCAGCAAGTAGAACAGGGCAAAACACTTTTTGCTATTCTGAAACATAGGTATGCACCCACTTACTCTCAATTATCTTCAGAATGTCTTTGGAGGTGGAACTTTTTGTACAACAGAAACACAGTCTCCCCTTGACTCCATCTGCGGTTTCTTTGTTTGAAAGCCATTACCTCCATCGTTCATGTTGGACCTCCCATGTCTCTCAGTGAGAGCTCTGCCTGCAATATGAGCACGCTTTCAACTTTAATGCAGAACTCAGCATCTCTATAGTTCTCAGTAGTGTAAAATTGAAAAGTGAAAATATGAAGGCTTAAATTTATCTGTTGTGAGAGTAAATGTATTGTAAGGGTAAAATCATATTTAGAACCCAGTTTACACAACTGTTGAAGCTACCTGTTTCTTTTGATTCCACTCTTTTTACAGAATATTGTTTTATCAGTATTCAAGGTACATAATAATAGTCACACAGCAAATAAATATTTCTGCCAGATGTTTACAGCATACAGTAACAGATGAGAATGAGTTACAAGGAAGGTAGGATAGAGTAACACCTTCTATATGAGAATGCAGATAAGGATTTTTCCTGACCAAAACAATAACAATTATCCATTTCTGTACATCACATCAGCTATTCAACTATTTTATAATGAAGTGATTAATTACATATCAAAAAGCAGCATTTTCAGTTGAAGATATAGACGTCAGGAAATACCCTTTGTTTTGAAAGTAATACCAGCAACTAAATTTAGTCTTGTGATTTATTTTATATTTTGCATGATTTTAAAAGGTGGGATACATTTCATGAGAAAATTGCTTCTGAATATCACTTTCCTCTTATTTCCAGAAGTAAAAACGTGAATAAATGTTTTAGGACAATTAATAACTTAAAAAAACCATTTGAGCAGATTGGTCACTTTCTGACAAAGAAGAGCAAATCTGCAAAGTTAGCTTTTTTCACCAAATTGTCACCAGCTTGTAGCAAAAATTATATTTGCTTCTCTTTGCTGAATATTACTCAAAAGTCCATAAATCAACTTATGAGACACAGAACTAAAGTCATCAGTGGTTCTTCCCAAATAATAAAAAAGAGAAACCTACAAACTCTTTACGAAATGCCTCCAATTTTCTATGACAAAATCATTTTAAGTTTTTCAGGTTATGTGCTGTGCAGAAATATTTTCCTGAGGAACTAAAATTTACCTCCAGTGGAGTGAGTCATTTCTCATCTTTTGATGATCAATTCACATTCAACTTCTGAGGTTATAAGGGGATAAATTTATGATTTAAATTCTTTTTTTAATAAAGTCTTTTCATATGCACATAATTCCTGATCACCGTCCAATATGCTAAAGACTGGTAGTATGCATGCTCAAAAACAGCTTTGCGGAGTTTTCTCTTGTCCTTTTTGACATTCAGTCCAATGAGTATTACTATGGGTATTATTATGAGTATTACTACTAGCTCCATCATCACCTTCTTGCAAGACCAAAATGAAACGATTTTAAAGGACCCTTTGCTACAAGATGCAGTGGCAGAAGTATTAGTAGTTAGTATCAAACAGGAACATAACAAATACTTCCATGGCTTGATATACAGTATGATGGGGCAGATAGGAATTTCTGAATTGTAACGTTTTGGCCTGCAGTTTGTTCCATGGTTGATCAGTATGTGGTGAATCTGCGACAACTTTCCAAATTCCAATTGGTACAAAGCTGTAGAAATTACACATGAGGGAATCTTATCAACACTTAATATCTAATGGGGTAGGCTCTTTAAGGTAGAGGCCAAACTCTTTTCTGCGGTACCCCACGACAGGACAAAGGACAGTATGCACAACCTGGAACACAGGAAGTTCCAGCTGAAGTTGAGGAAAAAAAATATTTACTTTGAGGGTGACACAGCAGCTCTCTAGATAGAACATGCTGCTTGGAAAGGCTGTGGAATCTCTTTTTCTGGAGATATTTAAAACTGGACTGGACACTTTCCCATGTAACCTGCTGTAGGGAACCTGTTTTAGCAGTGAGTTGAACTCGGCGGTCTCTAGAAGTCCCTTCCAACCCCTACAACTCTGATTCAGTGTGACCCTCTTAGCATATTTTTCTGATCTGCTTCTTTTTCATTTTACAGATCTGTGAAGTAGTTAAGAAAAATAATTAAAATAAAAGTCATTAGATTTCTGAAGGGAGAAGGAAAATTATTTGTACTTGTGTCTACTATAGACTGATTAAACACATTTAGTTAATACTTTTTTTACTCTTTATGTGTAAGTTTCTGTTTCTTTGAGTCCTAGGCTGGTGCACAAATTTTAGCTTTCAAGTTTGACTGTTCTAAGGTAATTAAATGAATTCATGGAGGATAAATCCAGCTGCGTGTTGTTAAACACAATTACCCATGCATGCTATTATGCTCAGGGAGTCCAACTAGAAACAGATATAATAATTACTAGCTGGGAACAAAGTACACAGATTTCTCTACATACACCCCTTTCTTTTTCCTACACTTCTCCTAAGCATCCATTGCCAGACTCAAAATATTTATCTAAATTAATCTTTGGTCTGAGCCAAGCAGCCTGTGCTTCAAATCAGATACATGAATACCACAGTCTCCTCTTACTCCATACTTGAAATGTACCCAAACACACTGTCACACATTTCAAAATATTAGAAAGAAAAGCAGGAGAGAAACAACACTAAGTTGGTCCTTTCCTCAAAACAACTTCACACGCATCTGGGTCCTTCCTGAAAAATATTCATTTATTCTGCTCCCTAGAAATTATTACTGGTTTAAGCTTCTAAGTCATAGAAAATTCAATATGTTACTTCTGTGTGCTTTAGATTCATTTTTACTCCACAAGTTTTAAAGTAGAATCTTCCTTTCTGCAATTTAAAGCTTTTGTTTCCTTTTTGTAGACTTAATAACTCTGGTACGTTCTTTCTTCCTCCAAAAGTCATAACTCTTAGACGGTTGATCAATCTTTTTGCTGTCCAAACAGTCCACTTCATTTTTGAATTGTGGTGCCCAAAATGAACACAGTACATCACCTAAGGCATCACCCATGCTGAAAGCAGTAATTACTGTATGTCTTGCAGTCTGTATGCCTGTTTATACTTCCCAGTGTGATGCTTTTTCACAACAGCATGACTTTGTTCACTGTAATGTGTTTTCCTCTGCAGAGATTTATTATTTGATAAATAACATGGTACCATGTGTAGTCAAATACACATTTATATTTGGGAAAGGAATTTCCAGAGAGTCTTTTAATTTTTCAGGAGAAAACATACACTCTATATTTTATTGACTTTGGTAACAAATTAAAGTTTTATCGACTCCTCCATGGGGACATTTCTATTCTAACTGTTCAGGAGATTTGGTCTTTGAATGTTGTGCATTTTCCTCTAAGTAATTACACACATTTTATTTTATAAACATGCTTTGAATCTTCGCATAAGAATAGAACTACCTAGGCAACCTAAACATGGTACATATTTACATACATCATAAAAAGCAAAATTAAAGTCTTATCTAAATTCAAGTCACTTCTCACAGAAGTATAAGCTTCCTCTCCTTTTATGGCTTTTCCAAATATGACCCTCCTCCCTTCCAGTTCATCCAGAACAGAAAAGCATCCTAACCACCTTCTTCCTGGCTCCTTTCCAGGAGGTAAATGAAAGAAAACATGTTTTCAGGATTCTGAGAAAGAGGTAACCTCCAACTGAGTTTTCACTCTTGCATCTCTGTATATACCTCTCTGTAGTGGAGTTCAGTAAGAAGCTCCTGTCCTCATTAACAGGAACTAAAGGGTTCACAGTAGGACTGCTGAAATCTGTTTCCTCAAGTAGCAAGTGGCAAGTGAAGTGTTCACCTTCATGTTTCACTGGGATTGCTAAGTCTCAGTCCACTGTTTCTCTGATGCAACAGCCTGTCCTAGTCAGTAGTTGTTTCCTAAGTGTTCAAGAACATACTTGTTCTTTCAGAAAAAAAGTGAAGAACTACTAGAAATCATCTGAGTCTCTTCACCAGACATATTACTTCTCTTTCAAACTGTGCAGATAACCGCCTTGGAATAAAGTACAATTTCGCTGATAACCTTTGGTTTTGTCAAGGATGGACAGTATTTCATTGGGCTGTAAGTTTTTAAGAATGATACCTAGAATTCAAACTATGGAGAAAAATCATCATTTATATTATATTTTATCTCTTCCACCCTTTTTCACACTTAGTTTTGTCTCCCTACCTAGAAGCAGAGAACAAGTTGATTCCTCATTTAAAACCCTCCTACTAATCTACATCCTTTTTTAGACCCTACACATATTAATTCATCTAAGTATTAGGTCGAACACTGTCCCAGCTGAAAAGGTAGCTCTGCAGTTGTGTATCTGATCATATAGAGCAAGGAAATGGTTGTGGATTCTGCTTTTCTGAAAAGCTCTGGTCTATAGAAGTCACTGAAAAGATATGGTGCCTCAGCCCTGACTGATAATGGTTAGAGGACGTGATTCAATCACTTGCTTGTTTCCTTCTGCTCATACTGTGTGTTATGTCAAAATAGGCATGTGCAGATGCTGGGCATTTACATAGTGTTTCACTATTATTCAGGGAAAAAATGAAATGCCTAAACATATTTCAGAAGAATGCAATTATTAAACAAAAACTTGTGTTTTCTAGTTCAGTAATCGTGGGTTGATCACACTTGTACATGCACATCGTGCCACTCACACATATTCTTAATTGACCAGTTACTGCTACATGGCCAGGTCTGCTCCTATCTCCCATTCAGCTGTTTGTATACTTCTGAGTAAAAATATAGTCAGATATAAACGCAGCATAGTATTTTGAAACTTTATTTTAAAAATTGCTCAATGTTAAGTTACTACAGGATGGTCACAGCTCATACCTGAGATTTTGGAGGTGAAGATAAATTTCTAGCTCACTTTGAAACAGGTTAGGCAGTCTCACTTGAAAGGGAGTTAGAGGACTGCAGTGCTCGATGAAAAACAGTCCATCTGAGACGATAGCACAAAGCCTTTTTTCAAGGGCTGCCTGGGAAAGTGACTCAGTGATGCCAGTCTTTATATCAGTCATACCTCCCATTTATTTTTATTGATTCTGATGTGGTACTTAGCAGAATGTATCAAGAGCTCTAATCTATATTCAGTGCTGCACAATTGCTAGCCCCAAGATGTGATCTATTTCTCATTTTTTGTTTTCCTCTTTTTCATTTTAACAGTCAAGGCTTAGAATAATGAAAGAGGTTAAGCAGATGTTCAAATAAGTCTGAAACATTTGTTTGTTGACTGATACATGCTCATGGTGCATTATAAATAACAAATAATGTTGCCAAGAATCACAACAGCTTGTCCCCAGGGAACAAATAATGATATTTAAACCCTATTTCAGCAAAATACTTGAAAATACACGTACTTTCTAGAATTCACATCTGATGTACTACATCAAGATAGACTTCAGTGTAGCTAGGGCACCACAAGCAGGGATTTGCTATGTGCAGAGCTCAGAAAGAAGGGAAGTGGTTATAGTTTATGAAACCACGCATAAATCTGGCATCTGCAAGGAGGTTTGTGGAAGCTCCACAGAAAGAGGCCTAGGATGAGCTGAGAGGAAGATGAAGGTGTGGATGGGTACACCGAGGAGCATGCAAGCAAGCATGTTTCAGTTTCCACTGCGTTCCAACATGACTGTGGAAAGAGAGGGTGGAATAAGAGACATGCTGCTGTCCTCCTGCTGGTGCAGTGGCATGAGATTCAGTTACAATGTCAGCAGAAGCATCAGTATAGTTTTTTCTTTAGGCAATTAATGTGTCTACAAAATCGATCTTACTAAAATTATTAAGTAATTTTCTGTGAGCCACTGGACACTGAGCTTTTCCCTGTTAGCATAAATAAAAATTAACAAGCCAAGAAAACACACTTTGAAATCTCATGGCTTGTAAACGCAATAAATTTTTAGTGTGAAGATGAAAAAACGGTACATAGTGCTGAAAATTCACTATCTGGATCTTCTTTATTCCCTGCTTTAATAATGATCTAAACCTTACTTTAAATCTGTGCATGGAAGTATAGGCAGCTGATGTTTTTTAAGACCCTTATTACTCTCCTTCTGTTAGGACAGCAGACTTTTCCACCTGGAGTTTGGCTGAAAGTTACTGAGTTACTCCTCAGAAAATAAAACTAGCATAGTAATCTACTTGATTCTTCATTGAAAACCAAATTACATCTGCTCTACAGAGCTATGCTATTTTCTTACTACTGATTGGTAAATTAAATGAAAAATTCTTCATTTCATAGCACAGTATGTAAGATGCTAACAAGGATGATAATACAACATTTTATCACTCTCAGTTATTTACTTTAGTGTCTTCTGTTATTTCAACTTTGCATAGAGATTTGCCATCATATTCTAGTCTCGTATGATTTCAAGAATGATCTGTAAACTGGAGTAATAAACCGAGACTCCTGTGAGATTAATATTCTCTCTGATGGTAAACAGCTCTGGATACCCTTTAAAATTTAGTTGGAAAATATATTGGTCTTTATTGGTCTGAATAATGTTCTTTCTTTACACATTGGTTAGATGTAGGTGATTAATACAGTGTTAATGATAGAAGAGAATTTGTCTTCTGCATCTACAATACTCAGATAACTCTTATATGAAATCTGTCTTCAAAACTCAGAAAATTCCAGATCAGGATTTTGAATGCCATCCTTTTTTCCCAAGTAGAGGCATATTCTATGTTATTCTTATGCAGAGTGATATCACATGCTTTTTGTGTTTTTGTTGTTGTTGTTGTTGTGGTTGTTGTTGTTTCTTTGTTTTTTGGTTTACATAGGTACATTTTATTCATTTTAAAAAAAAAAACAGGCGTTTGAAAGTTTTATTTACTAATTAATATGTCTAAATGCTTATTGTTTTTGTTTGTTTGTTTGTTTTTTATCAAGAAGTAAAGAGAAAAGTGTTACAATGACATGGAACAAACACTGCTCACAATTACAGGGTGCAATCTTTGCAAAGGATTTGATCTAAGTGCTGAATAGTTCCGCATTGTGAGATTTAATGTTGTTAGCATTCATTGAGGAACTGCAGGTATCACATTCCTTTTCCAACTCCAGCTGTGTAAATCCAGTATATGATTTAGATGTCTCATAATTTTATTCTTACTTAACAGACAAAGATAGATATCGATCGTTAGATATTTCCTTTTTAAGAGTTTGTTTAAAGTAAATAGAGTAAGGCCTATGAAGGAACATCTTCCCATTGATTAAGCATAGTTGAAAATAGATTAGATGAATCCTACTTTGGGTGTTTTTGTCCTTTACATTTTGTCCATTGTACAAGATGTTGCATTAAACAATTTTCAGTTATTCCCTTCAACACAGGTAACAATCTGGTTATTAGATTAAAAATAATAATAATAATTAATTAATTATAATTATTATTATATCATAATTAACAGATCCAGGCCATGAAATCATAGCCTCTTTAAACTTAATGCAAAACTGAAATCATAGAGGCAATGTCTGAGACATTACTAATAGAATACAAATCTACTGCTAGTCCTTCTGTTCTTCCCACACTTTTTATCTGGCATGCAAACTATTCTAGCTGGGCAAACTTATCTTAGAAATACACTGAATGCTTGTTTCCTGATCAAGAATTATCTGCAATTACTTTTAATTTCCATAAATGAACACCTCAGATAGAATGAAAATTTTATGAAAGCTCAAGCCTATAGCCTTTCAAATACTATTTGGATCTTACAGGGCTTGTGGGTAACTTAGGGTATCTATTTCTCCCTTAATTCTGTGATTTTATTTTTGATAATTTATTTTTACTTCTTTACTGGAGACAAATCGCTTACTTCTATTTTTGTGTCTTATTTAAAGGATTAAGAGTACATAAATAGGCAAAAGATAGCCAAGAAGAATTCATAGGTCTATATAAAAAATCTGGCAAAATGTTTCCAAAGTAAGTGTTCACAAGAGTCTTGTTTTGTCTTTAAAAAAAAAAATAGCATTTCAGGACAATAAGAGTGTTTTATTTTCATGGCTGTTCTGTTACCAGTGTGATGTGAATGGATTGTATCAGCTTATTTTCCAGGAGAAAGTTATTTTTCATCATAAAATGCACCACCAAGACTGTCTCTTTGATGTCTCCATGGTCTGTCTTTAGAATGTACTGTCTTGGGCAGCACATAATGCCATCAAAACTGATCTCAACTTTGATCATAAATCATTCTGATATCAGAATAGACAGAAGGAACTTAAAATACCACTACCTATATTGTACTGAAATTAAGGAAATAGAGAAAGCTTATTTTTCCTTATCTATTATTTTTCTATTTTTCAATATTACTAGATTCTCTAGAAGAAAATTAATTTCTCAATAACATTTTTAAAGAGTTAAGTAAACTAAATGCAAACTCACGCTGCAGGCCTCTGAACCATTCAGTTTGAACAGATTGAAAAGTAAGTCTTAACCCTTCTTGTTTTTACATGATCTAATCAAACCATTGGCATATATGAGACTGAAAAAAATAAATTCACAGTTAAAAGTTATGCTGAGTATATGAGAGAAAGATCACTCTTACGCTGAAAGTTGTGAACAGCTGGAATAAAGAAAATGAGTTTGTTATAGCCTGACGTTGTCACTTCCCTTTATCAGTAGGCAGTGTGTTTGTAGCTGCAAGGGAGAATTATCTATACAAGATGAATGCACAGTGTTCGGGCATGGCCTGCCAAACATCCTCTGCAACATAAAAAGAAGAAAATGGTTCAGTGGTTTTTGCCCAAAGACAGTGAAATACATTACCCAAATATTGTCTATCATCTCTCATCCAAAACCAAGTCTGGAAATCGATCCCTGGTTGCAACAGATTGTTATGTGTGACCCTCCGTGAAGGTTACCTCTCAGAGTTACCATTTAGAACAACCAACAAATTTGCTGTTTCTCATTTTACCAAGGTTTCTGGAAGATTAGCTGTTTTGCTTGCTGTTTCTTGTGTCACAGAGTTTGGATTTCCTACTTCCTACTGTAATACTATTTCTGCATTATTCTGATTTTTGTTATAACGTACTGAATGTTTTAATGTCATGGTGATATATATTTGGCAAGAAGAATGGGGGGGAGGTTGAACGAGTAGCATGACTTCCTTTTTCTCAGTCATTACTTGTGCTTCATCCAGAACAATTTTAATGAGGCTTCAGATGAAATATGTGAGTCTCATCCCCTTAAGCAATATTTTCAAGTACAGAAATATAAAAGACGAGATTACACAGTACCGGTTGTTAAAGCATGTATAATTGCTTGTGTTTTTTAAAAAACAAATAGAAGTAAGAATAAATTGTGTTTCTTAAAATATAATATCCTGATCGTTCAAGCATGACAAGAGAAACTATTTGTGCACATGTTATTACAATGCGGAAAAACAATTTGTATGCATCTGCTGTATTTACTGTACTATCTTTTCCAAAGATAAATTGCATGTATTAATGCTCATAGAAGACGTATGCACTGTAATATATTTTTTAATGTTATATTTTAAGGAAAACCAGAGGTCAGAATGCAAATTGGTGATTTTACAGTGCCTTTAAATAAGAATTGTTGGAGTATGGCTAGATTTAAAGCTTGAGTGGGGCACTACCACAAGTCATTTTTTATAGTTTCCCACTATTTCCAGGCTTTGCAAAGTCATCATCTACAGACAAGGTTACCTTCTGCCTTTGCAAATATTTTACTGGGTTTTCATGAAATGGGGTTTTAATGAAACATTCCAAGTATGAGGAGTAGAATTTGTAACATATCCCCTGTCCACTGTGGGATACTCTATCAAGATGTCAGGAAGCAAGGATGTGATCCTAAGAGGTTCAGAGCACCTTTAACTCATATTACAGCTTGTCCTAAGATTTGAGTGATGATTGGCATTCTCCAGGGGTTGGTGCTGGGACTGGTGTTACTTACATCTTTATAGGCAACATGGATAGTGGGATCGAGAGCATCCTCAGCAAGTTTGCAGACAGTACTAAGATGAGTGGTGCTGTCGATGCTCTAAAGGGAATGGATGCTATCCATAGGGACCTGGACAGGCTTGATAGGTGGGCCTATGCCATCCTCATGAAGTTCAGCAAGACCAAGTGCATGGTTCAGCCCCTGTGTCAGGGCATTCCCAAATCATTCGCAAGTTCTGTGGAGAATGGATTCAGAGCAGCCCCAAGGAGAAGGATTTGGGAGTGCTGGTTGATGAAAGATTCAACATTAGCTGGCAGTGTGTGCTTGCAGCCCAGAAGGCAAATGGTATACTAGGTTGCATCAAGAGAAGTGTGACCAGCAGGTCAGAGGAGGTGATTCTGCCCCTCTACTCTGCTCTCATGAGAACCCACCTGGAGTACTGCATCCAGTCTGGGGTACAAGAAGGACATGGAGCTGTTGGAGCAGGTCCAGAGGAAGGACATGAAGATGATCAGAGGTCTGGAACACCTCTTCTACAAGGACAAGCTGAGAAACTTATAGCAACCTTCCAGCACCTGAAGGTTGTCTACAGGAAAGCTGGGGAGAAACTTTTTGGAAGGGCAGGTAGCAACAGCATGATGGAAAATGGCTTTAAACTGGAAGAGGGTAGGTTTAGACTAGATATTAAGAAGAAATTCTTTACTGTGAGGGTGGTGAGACATCAGAATAGGTTGCTCAGTGAAGTTGTGGATGCTCCTCCCGGGAAGCATTCAAGGCCAGTCTGGATGGGGCTTTGAGCAACCGGGTCTAGAGGGAGGTGTCCCTGCCTATAGCAGAGGGGTTGGAACTAGGTGATCGTAAGGGTCCCTTCCAACCCAAACAATTCTATGATTCTATGATTTTATGATTCTACAATTCCAGTCCTATTTCTCATCATACTGAGGTCCCTGGTTAACGTGTTTTCAGAAATGGAGGTGCTGATCAAGGGAGAGCAGGCTCTGCCTGTCCAGTCATGCTGGGAATTCATCGCTGCAGGCTTCCCACAGAGAGGTCTGAATTCTCTTTACTCCTTACCAAGAGGTCTGTCAGTCTGTGGGATAATTTCCCCCTGGGAGATAAGTAGAGTTCCTGTCTGTGGATGCTTGTAAAACCTGACTGCACAAAAACATGAAAAAAATTTCATAGAAACCATGCTGGAAAGATAGAAATGGTGAGCTAAGCTGGCTTTTCTCTCTGTGAACTCTGAAAATATTTGTAGATTCAATAGCCTGCATATTTTCAGAAAGAAAAGAGATATTTTAAACCTTAACCCTGAAGGCTTAAATCATTGTGACTGCATGTCTTGCATGTGGACAGAATCTTCCCACTTGAGAGTTTTTCTTAGAGTCAGTCACAAACAACAACAAAGAAACCACAATTGAACAAATTTTGGTCGATCATCCTATTTATAATGAAAGTTTTCTCTAGGAGGCTTTGGCCAGTAGGTTATTTCTTAAAATCTTTTTCAAAGATTTTCAAAGACTACAGCTTTAGTCTTAATGTGGCCAAAAAGTCCGTAGAGAATAATAGACTCTTGTGTATTAGACAAAGGATCACAACGTATTGAAAATGTAAATTGCAAGTATTTAATGTTTATAATGAAAGAGTTCAGGATAAATGGCATATGCATTGAAGCAACAACACTAATTCTGCTCTTGATTTTCTGAAAGATTGATCTGAATACACAAAGTAACAGCTGCCTGGTCAAATACCTTCAAAAATTCACCCTAGTACTATTAATAAGAGCTCTCAGTGAAGTGCATCATAACACCATGGAGATGTTACCATACCTCAGCAAGTAACACAGCACTGTTCAACATGTCTTGCTTCAGTGGAATTCTTCAGTTTCCCACAGAAAAGAAAATGAAACTTGTGTGTAGTTTGAACCAGCTGGC
This sequence comes from Lagopus muta, assembly GCF_023343835.1. Lineage (NCBI taxonomy): Eukaryota > Metazoa > Chordata > Aves > Galliformes > Phasianidae > Lagopus > Lagopus muta. The sequence continues at coordinate 19,690,153 of NC_064438.1, read as the reverse complement.
AGCTCTTTCAATTAGATAGGCATGAGATACTGATAAGATTGGACGCTCCTCCAGATGCTGCCACAATTAAAAAGAAAACAGTTTTCCTTATAATGAGACGCCCACATAATTTCTAGATGTCAAGAGACTGGCATATTTTGACAATTTTATAAAAGATATAAAATGGTATCTTTTCTTATCTAGGATCTCGGTTTTTTCCCCTAAGCAGTGCTGCTCAAAAAAAAAAAAAAAAAAAAAAAAAAAAAAAAAGCAAAAACAGAAATCCAAGCCCAAAAACCTGGATTTTCTTGAGAACTTTAATGGGAATTATAAGACTTGCTCAGAATGTAACAGCAATGAACTACTCTTCTCTAGATGAGCAAATATATGAAGGCATTAAAATACCTACCAGGGGCTTTTGCTTGTGCTTTGTTAAGTATGCAGAATAGTGACAAGGAAAACTCAGAAGATTCACAGGTTTTATTTCCTTTTCACTATGGCTACAATTTGAACAAATGAAAGAAATTATCCAAAATTAGGTGAGACACCTTGTCCAGACTAGACACTTGGTTTTAGACTGCTTGGTATATTTCTCCCCTTCTTACACAGAAGGAAGCACTTAAAGTATCTGGTATTTCAGATGGAGAAACTGCATTTCTTCAGACCTTTGCAAGCCGTTGCACCAGTGCAAAATAAAAGTGTTTCTAGACCGGATGTGAATCCCTCTTTGTGTAGCTCTGCAAAATGTAGACGCACTCCCACATTCTAATTCTTGCTACATACTACTAATATTACAAATTAGAGGTGTCTCACCTACACTAAGGTGGCCTCCACCAGCACTGATTGAACTATAAGCCGAAGGAAGATGCCAGAGTTCATAGAACACTGGTAGATTACTTCAGGTTGTTATATATATATATATATATAGAAATAATCTGCATTATGGTTAGTCAGTAACTATGAATTTCAGTATCCTGCACCTCTATGAACTACTGCTGTATACTAATTAATTTATTTATAGCATTAGTAAAGAATATGAATATAGCTTATCTAGCACACTGTCTGTCTGTAATATTCCACATCTTTCACATAGAATTTATCCTGCAACAAACTTATATCCAAGTTATTGTGTTTGCTCCAGTGTGAGAAAATGTCATCAGTCTGTAACTGTGACCAGCCTGACAAAAACGCTGTGCCTTCAGCACAGTGTAGTGACACATCACCTAACACTTCCCTGGCACTGTGAAAGAGCAGTTCTTCCCACTCTTTGGAAAGAAACATATCCTATGGAAACTCCTGTCTCATGTCATCTCTCTTGAAATTTTTCCAATTCCTGAAGCTGAATGAAAATTATATTTGCTTTTTAGAAACAAAGATTAAGGTATCAGCTTGAATTTCGCATGTATATGATAGCAGGGTATGGTAGCAAAGGCAAGACTAAATATTCATCAGACTGCTGAAGTCATTCACTAGTGTAGATTATCAGCTGAAGAGAGGCTGCAAGATTTTATTATTATCTACCACAAATAAACAGGATTTAATGCTGACACATTGACATTTGAGAATATTACATAAAATGGTCTTAAAAAACACAAAATTAGTCTTGGTAAAGCTATCCCAACAAGTTCCCATAGGTGAAGCAGACAACTAGGACCTCTATTATTGCCTTTTAGCATATGGTCAATTTCAGATAAATAACATTTTATCCAAACAAGCAAACACATCGCATGCTGGTTTAAATTCTATAGTCGGTTTCTTATCAGCATTCTAAGCTTTTAAAAAAGACTTTAAAAAAAAGAATCTCTCCTTCTTAAAGTGTATTTTTAATTGCTGAATAACAGCTCCTAGGTAAAACTATTAATCAAACTGTGAGTCGGCATCTCCTTTTCATAAACTCCACAAAGATAACTCCGTGATAGCCTCGAAGTTAGTAAACTTGGTCATCAGTCAGTTCCTTGCAACTCCAGACTGCCAGTCATTCTAGAGACTCATTTAATACATCTCTCCATATATTTGCTCTCTGATTTTAATGTTCAGAATATCTGCTGTCAACAAAGAAAAATAAAGGGAAATGAGTTTTGATTTACATCCTTTTATGATAAGGTATTCCAGGAACATATTGTCTCTATTCCTCTTACTGATGGCATTTGGAAGCATGCCTTTATGAGTAATTTCTTTTTGTTCACTTTATTTTGTTGTTTTATCCTTTTTTTTTTTTTTTAATGGTAAGGTTCTCTCTGTTCCTTGAAGGTAGAAAGTTAGAGAATTTAAGTGAAGATAAAAACCAGAGCATTGCTGGGATTGTAAAAAGAGAATGTGTTGGGCCAGAGAAGGGAGAAAACTACATGTGGGGTAGGGGGCAATTATTGTCCAAGCCAAAGAATCAAATGATTTTCAGCTTAGATAATGACTGGTGGCTAAATGAAAGCAACAGTACTAAACTTTCCCTTTCCATCCACACCCACGGGAAAGCAAGCCCGGTGTCAGGGAGAAGTTGGTCCTTGTGAGGTTCAACAAATCCAAGTGCATCTGGATTGAGGCAATCTCCACTACCAATACAAGCTGGGGGATAAAAGGATTGAGTGCAGCCCTGCCAAAAGAGATCTAGGGGTGCTGGTGGGTGGTAAGTTGGATAGAAGCCAGTAATGTGTCCTTGCAGTATTGAAAGTCAACTGTCTCCTGGGCTGTGTGAAAAGAACCCTGGCCAGCAGGTCAAGGGAAATAATATTTCCCCTCTCCTCTGTGTTGGTGAAGCCTCATCTAGAATAGTGCATCCAAATGTGGAGTCCTCAGTACAGAAGAGACATGGATCTCTTGGAGTGCATCCAGAGGAGAGCCACAAAAATGATCCAAAGGATGGAACATTCTCTCCCACGAAGACAGGCTGAGAGAGCTGGGGTTGTTCAACCTGGAGAAGAGAAGGCTGTGAGGTAACCTGATAGTGGCCTTTTTGTGTCTAAAGGGGAACTACAGGAGAAAAGAGGACAGATTCTTTAGCAGGTTCTGTGGTGATAGAACAAAGGGCATTGATTTCAAGTTTAAAGAGGGTAGATTTAGGTTAGGTATAAGGAAGAAGTATATAACAATGAGAGTGATGAGGCAGTGGAACAGATTGCTCAGAGAGGTGATTGATGCCCTGTCCCTGAAGACTTTCAAGGCAAGTCTAAGTCAGGCCCTGGACAACCTGGTCTAGCTGTGAATATTTCTGTTCATTGTATTTCTGTTCATTGCAAGGGAGTTGGACTAGATGACCTTTAAAGTTCCCTTCTAACTCTAAGGATTCTATGATTCTATAAAATGACTTAATTGTTTGGAGAAAAAAGTTAGAATAATTGTTTTCCATGATCTTTTGGAAGATTTAGAATTAAAGTTATATGTCATATGTCACGTAGATTTGATTTCCCATAATGCACACAAGGTTATTTTTCTATTGTCACTTGGTTATCATGATTTGTCCATTCAGTTATGAAGTATTCATTGTCATTTATGTCTTTTCAAGTTCATTCTGCATGTCTGTAAATTATAAACCTTTATTGGAGTTGGCAATGAGCTAGAATTTCACTAATGGCTTCAAAAATTGTCAGCCTATGCTTCCAACTTCTTCATATCAGTGCCAAATTTGGAAAATAAATTCTTGTCCAGCTTTCTGTGCCAGAAAACAGTTGAACAAATGATAGTGAGGGGAGAAGAGTACAGAGAAGAGAAAAATGGAGAAAGGGGATTGAAATTAATTTGGTTTTCAGGCTGAGAAAGGAGTACTTTTATGACAGTAGACTACTATATGCTGAGTCATTAAATAAAGATAATTCCAATGAAAAGGTCTTAAACCCAGACAGAAACCAGAAATATCCACCACTGATTATTGCCTAGGATTAAATCTAACAGTAAATGGAAATTTAGGACCATATTCCCTCAAAGAATATTTTCTGTTAGATTAAGCTGAAAGTGTAGGACATCATCTGGAGCATAGGAAAAAATTATACTTCTAATAAAAAGATACAGGGAGATGCTTCCCAGGAGTGGGAAAGATGAGCTTAAGCGCTTAGCCCTGGCTGTACACTGGCATGTTTTGTAACAGCAGGTCAGGAAGCAGTCTATACCGCAGCTCTCAGAGAAGTCAGGGCTCCTTCCTCCTGACTGACAATAAAATTTGCTCTGACATATTTATCTTTCTTTTTCATTCCTCAGTTTTGCATACACTCAAGCAAATTCACATACTTTAAAGAATCATATTTCAGTGTGCAACTTTCAAGCTGAAACACAAGTGATCTGAGGAGTTTTTCTAAGAATAATAAACTTATGCAAACTTACAGTTGGTGTTCTAGCAATGCACAAAAACAACATGATGAAAGAAATTCTCATTTGAAACCAAACTTGATATCAAATCCTTACTGATTTGAAGTTATGCTTTCTTTTCTCTAAAGCCAACTAGACTCTTAGCTGTATATCATTGATTGCTATTACCCCGTTTGTCTTCCACTAGCAGTGTATCTTTAGCATAACTCTGGTTGAAGTGCTTTATTTTGTTGATTAGAGACTCTGATTTACAGACAAAACCAAAAGAAAGAAATAAAAGGAGGGTATGCCAAGATTGTGTTTTTCAGTCTCTTTCCTTCTTTTTTTTTAATTGTGATTTTATACTTTTTTTTGTTTGTTTGTTTCTTCTTCTGATTGGTCACTGTGGAAAGACTCTAAACAAGCTATAATAATTCATGATGACACATTGCATAATGCTACTCTTTTTTATTCTAAATGCATGGCCAGTGAAGAATTAATCAGGCCAATAGAAAAATTTACTGTTATTCCCGGTTACAGTAATCAAAGAATCCCAGTTCCCATCACTTCAGAACTGCCTGATCCTTTCAATGTGAAGTCTGAACAAATCTGTGACCTTTCCACTTAGATTTATGCCAAGGAAGGTTTGGAGAATAAAGCTATGAACATCACAGACTAATCATTTTAGATTGTCTATCTTTAGTCTTTTCTGCATTAAATGAATTTTTAAAAATATCTTGAATATTTTAATGTTGGTTTGGCTGACTCATACTTTCTTTGTGTATATTTTTATCAGTTTTAATGGGAGGATTACTACTTTCTTGCTCAAATATTCAAACCTAACCTGACAAATGGATCTGAAAATTTCACTTATCAAATTCAAAACTCAAAAGTGAGCAACCTGGAAGAAAATCATAGACAAGTATCTCTTCTTCAGTACGTGCTTTATGGTTTGATTTTTTTTTTTTAATTTTTATTTATTTATTTATTTATTTATTTAAAGTCCTCCTGTTTTATGAACTTTCCTTCTGAATGTTTTACATAGCTTTATGGCTGTGGATTTCACATTTACAAGTACACATTGCTACATCTGGTTTCTAAGAACTAGCAAATACAGCTATTTGAATATTGGACAGCAATAAAAGACCAAGCCCTATGATGCACGTAGATGGCAGAAGGACAACAAGAAAAACAAAGGTAATTAAAATAAAAAAAATAAATACTTCATTCTTTCATGAATGACAGCCCTGGAGACAGTACACTGCAAATACATAAAGGTGGTCTTGGGCTGTTAATAAAATTTAGAATCAATTTTTTAGTCATTATTTCACCTTGCTTCAGAGATGAAGTCCTATAAGTGTGGGTAAACAACAATAATTATGCAAATATAGTTTGATTCAAATTTCAGAAAAACAATGGAACTAATTTTCAATGTATTTTTTAATGTATAGTAGACCTCTATGGACTTTAAAAATCAGCAGCCATTTAGATATGGGTTTTATATAACAAAGTCAAAAGAATGGGTTAATATGTGACATGACAGAACCGTACTTGGAACATTATTTCATAATCCACATTGCTATTTTTTAGAGCACTTATGTGGATTTAATAACCCAAGTAACACTTAAAATCTTCACAGGACATGATGCATGTTCTAACGGAGTTGAAGCCTTATAATCGTGCTATCACAGTGTTCCCCTTCTACTCATATCATCGTAGAATTTGACCAAAGCACTTTATATGTACACATGTGATTTCTTGGGTGCTAGCAGACTGCTTTGCAGCCATTTCATGGTCTGTGCTGTAACAGAAGACCATCTGACAACTTAAGCTCCCCTTATAAGGAAGAAAATAAGTGCTAGCTCTATTGTCTTCTTGTAACTATTCTAGTTTTATTGTACTTCCTCTTGCAAGCATCTGTGTTGTAAACCACTCTAAAGAAACTGAGCAAAACATGATCTATTATTCAGAAGATAAAAGAAGCCTCTAGCCCAGAGACATTTCTCTCTGGTCTTTGCAATCCTTGGCAAGAGCAAAATTGGATGCAGGAGATGAGTTAACGAGATGGAAGTTACACTGTTAATGACCACAAATGAATGAAATGATATTCTGATTGTGATTACATGTTCCTACGGCTGCTGTATAAGTTAGGTTGTGCTACCTTTTCTTCTTAGCAGGAGGAAAAGCGGTGTTCTGTTGACAGCTGTTCCTTCAGTGGGAGTGTTAGAAATTTTATATACAATGTTTCTGCAGACCACTTGCTTTACAGATGTTCCTGACGCCACTTTAAAACTTAATTCTGTTTCTACTGCTATGTTTTCTGTGCTGTCTCTTTTTACTATTTTCTTCTCTGTAATTGAAGTACTTCACTTTCTACATGTGTAGTGTTTGTTGTCTCTAGATCATTTGCCTTGGTATTTGTAATAGTTCTCTGTCCCTTGCTTTTTCTAGTGTTTCCATCAAGCTATGATTTCAATACACTTCACTTCCGCTTCCTCTCTTGAACAGAAAGGGATAACAAATCTTGGGATGTGGGAATGTTTTTTTCATATACTTAGGAAAGGAATAAAAGTTTCCTTACGGCTTTCATTTTCCCGAGATGTCTATAATAGTCTCTGGCTAAGGATAAGCGACTCTGTCAGCTGATATCTATAAGTTTACCTTTCACTTCTATTTCTCTTAGATACTTGTTAGAACAACACTTTAATTGTTGAAACCAAGATCTTATCCACTTTGTATTTACTAAACTTGTCCTAATTCCTTATAATGTTGATTGTAGCCCTGTGCCATAAGTGTTGATTTCTTTTCACCATATAATCATTGTTGAAATATTCCTTATGTTCAAGCTTCATAAAAATTGCCCTCTTGACAGAAGTCACTTTGGAAGCCACAGAAGACAGAAGCCTAAGAAAGAAGCAGGAAAGTGCCCTTATTGATGATAGTCCCTGAAGAGTAAGATAAAGAGGGTTATATGTTGAACATATACCTTTTTACCACGTTAAAAAAAAAAAAAAAAAAAAAAAAAAAAACATATACCATATGAGATTTCATACAATTCCTCTATTTGCAAATTTTTTTCTCCATATGATCCAATAATTCTGTTTTCCCTTATCAGAACCTAATTAATTGGCTTTGTGGGCTGTAGGGTATTTTATCCTCCAGTCTGATTCTGTCTGGTAGGCTTCCTATCCTTACAACTATTGAAGATCTGTCTTATGGGATCTGATGTACACATCTCAGAGTGTTTTAGATATTACTGATTTCAGGTATTGGTGAATGAGTATATTCACAGAAATGATGGGTGCTTTGACTGGTGTTAATTTGCTTCAGACTGATACTTGTCATCATTATAAATATGTCTGATATATTAAAGTGACTAGTATGCATTTGTTATATTAATCTTAGTTTCAGAAGAGAATGAATTTTGAACACTGTGAATTTCTTGTATGCTGGCAATGAGCAAACATTGTTTATAACTAGTCATCTGAAGAAAATCTTAGCTGCTTACAGTTATTGCTTGCTATTTCATAAAATAGCTACTCAGCAGTTGAAGTTCTTAAAGTTTAATTACCTCCATGAAGCTATGTTATCAATTCTACATCTTTTATGCAGGATTGTAAATATTCATCTTCTTCACCAGAGGCAAGTCAGTTCAATCCTTTTTCTATCAGAGATTCAAACTATTCCAGAAGTTTATTTGGAAGCCAAATAAAACTGAGTAAAATGGAAACCATATATACTACCTGATCTATGCTTTAGCTACTTGTTCCTTTAACTTACCTTCCTACAGTTTCTTCTTCTATTGTGTTTTAGAGATAGTGGAAAATAAAACACCCTTAAGCACTACATTTTTCTCTTTTTCCTGACTCTTTCACCTAATGCAGTTAACAACTGCAGGAGTTTTTACTGTTTAAAAGTAAAGAGATGTATTTCTATGTTCACCAGAAGAAATTAATAGGGCTCATTAGTTAATTCCCTTTGGCAGTTATGATTGTGAATGCCAATTAACTTGACTGAGATAACTCTACAATATTATGGAAGATTAGAATTAGTTTCTGAAGCTGTAGATATCTTAAGCACAAAGAAGTAATAGAAGTAATTTCCAAATTATGTAGGAGATATTGACCTGTTGATTTTTCTTCTTCTTAAAGCTGACATAGAGAAGTATTTCTTAGTTAGCTAACAATTCTTTGTGAAAGATATTAAAAGAACTATGACCAGCCTATCATGAACATCATAAAAGAAGGTATGTGGCAAGGGAGCAAGGAAATTGTCCTAGCAAGAGTTAAATGTATATTTCTCTGGAGAAGTATACAATTTTATGACTTGTGATATCCAAATGGACAATTTACTTAGATTGCTTTTTCTCCTTGTAGATTAACAAATTCCTTGTTGATGAGTGGGGTTGCAACATTCTCCCTAGCATAATTAGTATCTATATACTGCATTCTGTGTATTGCTTTGTTCACTGTTTTTGTATTCTGCTGATTCATATGCCTCTGTGAATTGAGAAGGAGGAATGCATTTAGATTTCTTTCAGTGAAGTCTTCTACTGTCTTTGTGAATACTTTCTTTCTCAAACAGAACTGTGTCTCTTTACAGAATTTATCTATAACTGTCTCTTTATCCTCTACGTATCTTTAAATTGAATATTCTAAGAGTTGCATGCATCCCATGACAATGCAAAACAGTTTAAATAAATTGAAATTATTGTGCTTCTAGGAGTAGTAAAGAACAAACATTTTTGAAGAAAGGTTAAAAAACTCCATGTTGCAGTGCAACCTGGCTTTCAGCAGAAAAAAGAATTAAAACTCTAGAAGATTTTCTTCTTTATAGAATCTTAATATGACAAAGATTAATATTTTTTCTTTTCTAAAAAAGTAGAGAAATTAACAGAGCTTTTCACCGTGAGAACTTAGTATGATCCAAGAGCTTATTTGCTCTCATTCTTTAATTTCTTTACAAATAAGTAATTATGCATTAGTCCTTGTATTTTATTAATCCTTTGCATTTCTAAGAATAACTTCTGTTTGTCAGAAACAGCTAAAGTCAAGCATTCACTAATTCCAGATCCAAAAGAAAGAGGCCTGTGACCAATTAGTGGATCCCTCTTGGACATGTGGAGGATAGTAGAGTCACAAAACGAGATTCCAAGTCTTAATACTCTTATCACTGTCTTCGATCAGTAGTTGTATTCTTCATTTTCAGTTCATGCTATATCATCAACAATAATGCAAAAATTGTAATATATTTTTCTGAATAGCACATCACCTCTTAATTTTACCCAGTTTCTAAAAGGAACTATAGTCACTATTAGCTGACTTCTTCTTGACAGCAAATGCAGTAGGGAAGCAGGGGATAAAAAGACCTGATTTATTATGTTTTCTTTCTGTTTACAATATCATGCATCATTTAGTCCAAAACTGAATAAACCAAAGCCATAAAGTAAAATCATTCTAGATTAATAGTTACAAGATGTGCCATACACTTCTTTTTAGACAATGAGTGCTTTTGGGACCTGAGAATGCCATTCCTCATTGGGTAATTAATATGTGGAACATATCACTAAGAATATTTATGTTAGTAACCACTTACTAAATGTAATTTCAGTTTGTCTTATTTGCATATCTGAGTTGAAAAATATGGGAATCTGCATCTCATTTTGTTGTTTCAAATAGTTACTAAATAGTACTCATTAGTTAGGATAATGCAGCTAGAAACAACAGTACAATTTTGTTCTTATCAAAGCTATTTTATCTGTTAATAAGAATCTTTAGAGAAGCAAGCACTTTCTTCCTTGGAGGAGATTGCTGTTATTAAAATAAATTCAATTTTAAGCTGTTTACTTATGCATTTGTGTAAGATATTTTTGTTAATTCCCTTTGATGCGAAGAGAATATAGTGTTAATTTGCAGGCTGTAAAATAGAATATTCAAATTTAAAACATATTTTTAAACATCACAGCATCATGCATGTGATAGATTGTTAGTGTAGCATTAAGTGATTGTATTAATGCTGTCTTTCATTTACTGTTCAAGACTATTATAAAAGCTCAATAAAACAGCTTTTCTTTTAGAGAGAGGAAAACATCTATACTGGTGTTAACGTACGTATTTAAGATGGTGTTATTAAAGTCCAAGTCACTTTGATGGAGTAACAGCTTCTGGAGAGAACATAAAAGGTTTTAATTTATTACCTTTAATCTGCTTTTTAAATAGAAGTAGTCAGATTGTTGCAAGATCAGTAAGATCTATTTAATTACAAAAGCAGAGGAGCATCAGAGTTTACTTCCTATAATATCTCCTATTTAGAGACTGTAAGCTATACTGTAGATTAGCTTGATGTCTTCTAGAAGTGCTTTTATCATCACTTTGGGGATCTTTGCCTTTGACTGTGAGGGTAACTAATGACCTCTGAACACTCCTTTCAGCCCTCCAGAATCCAATTTTCTAGTAATACATCTGAAAGAATCTCAAGAATGAAACTATGAAGAATTGCTTGCTTTAAAAACACTTGTTACTTTATTTATTAAATGATTGGCTTAGACCTGGAGATATATGTATACAAACGCACGCAATTATGTTTCTTCTTTCCTGTGGATTCTGCCAGTTTTCATTTCAGAGTATTATGTGAGACTAACAAATTTTGTTTCACAAACATTTCCTATCGCATGCTGCTTCTATTGCTTTTGTGTGGGAAGTAGAGGAGAACCAAAACATGTGGAAATTTTTTTATTATTTTTTCTATTCCATTTATGACACTAATTAGACAAAATTATTGTAGAAGTTAATTTAGATAGCAATGGAAACATAACTTCCTTAGAAAGGAAACATAATTAAAAAACGTTCTTTTACAGTCAAAACTAATCTACATTCTCTCCTGTCACCAATGATGCATTTATAAGTTAGTTTCATTATACTGATGCTTAAATTGTTCTTTAGTTAGTTCTTGTTGTAGGCTTTCTTTCTGCTAGTGTCCTTAAACTTTACGTGATGGCAATGCCAACACAGAAAACTGTGACCAAAGAGACCATGCATTACATCTCTTCGATTTGAATACCTTCAAAATGTATGATCTTCCCAATCATGAAATACAGCTTTAAGAATTTGGAAATGCCTTCTGATGGAATTGCTGTGATTTATTAGGCACTCTGAAGAACCTGTTTCAATCTATTATTATTTGGTACCCAATCGTTTTTGATAATTCTATTGTCATTTCCAATTCACCTACACAGGCTCGTGTATGTGCACAAACACAACTAATTACAGCCTTTGCTTTCATGCTGGTGTGCAGAGCACTTCACTTGGCACCTGCTGTTTTGTGCTGCCAGTCACCTGCTCAGTGCTAGGGTGCCTCCTTCTCTGTGTCCTTGGACTTTACTTTTACATACAGATAGACAAATATTGTACCAGTTTATTTAAATGTTTCCTGCTTCATTTGTGTACATTTTTCTTGTCAGAAAATGGTTAACTATCCAATCTAACTACTTGCTGACTTTATTGAATTCTTCTCTTATAACCAAATTACAGCGAAGCCTCAAGGGCAGGTGTCAGACATGAAGAAACAGTAGAATGCAAGATAAAAATGCAAACAATGAAAACATTTTACTTTAACAGTAGTAAAATAATGCTCCAGGCAGATGTAATATGGATGCACTCTTAAAAAGAATGGGCGCTAGAGTGACCAGTTCTTCAAATCAGAATTTTAACATGTCATTGCATAAGTAATGTTTCCTGCTGATGACTGCTTACCCTACTGGCTGCAGGCAACATTCAGCTTGTAGGCAACTGGATACGTGGATTGCTTATGTCATTCTAAATAGGAGGTTTCCTTTCCATCTTGTGAGATATAGTTTACTCCCACTATGAGATCCTTGTTTCTTTCTCAACTCTCTTCAGTATATTGCATTTTGATAGCATAACTGAAGATTTCATTAGCACAAGTCAGACTTTATATTCTGCTTTTTTAAACTGCTCCTACTCCATTTTGGATTGAAACTTAATCCTGATTGCCATGTATGTATGTACATTCATCTGCTTCCTTTACATATACATAGGATTAAAACCAAATAGTTTTGCAACTTTTTGCTATAAAGATTTTAACACTTATCTAATTAAAGCAGTGTTGATGTTTACTTTATTGAATTGATTTATATTTTATTTATATTTACTTGATTGCCTTTTACACACTTCCGTTTGATTACAGAGAAACAGAGCATTTTGTTCTTTATAATTATGAAGTCTAAGAAGAAAAAAAAACAAAAACAACAACAAAAAAAACCACATTTACCTGCTTTTCCATACGGTGTCTATGAAATATGAGCAGTTTATTGTTATGAATTCAAAACTGTAGAAGTATCTAGTAAGATGGGTATGGATTTTTTTCAGAGCAGTTATTTTTCAAAAGTGTATGAAAAAATTGATGTAGTTTTAATTGTCACGACAGGAGTATTGTCACTAGGCATATTTCAGATAACTCTGCAAAAAGGATAGGATACATATTATTCATTGATGTTTTTTAAATGGGGAAAAAAAGTGTTGAATACGCAACTGAAAAACTGGAAGTTTAGGAATAGAAACATTCTGAAATCAGGAGTTTTAAAGTCAAATGACAGACCACACTTTTATCAAAACAGCCTTCCCTTCTATCTGTCCAGGACATGTAATCATAAATCCCCATTTACTATGTCATGCTTTACAATAGCACTGTGGTTTGCTCACAGCAAAATTTCAGCCAGAAACCTACTGTAGTACTCACTCACTGACTACTTTTGTGGAGAGAATCATAATATTGTTTTCTAATCTTGGTACATTTCTATAAATTAACAATATTGGAAGTCTAAAGAAAAAGAAATGCCAGCCTACATCAGGACTTTACAGTAGGCTTATTTCAACTGCAGAAGAACAAGCATTATCCCAGCATTACAAGCTTAAAAAAAAAAAAAAAAAAAAAAAACCAACACATTTAAATACACTTAAATACTGTATTTCAGCATCAAAGAGAAAAAAAATAAAAGGTTTTCAGTTGCATTACAAAATTTTTGATGTATCAGCTGCATAATTTGTCAGTAAGAAGATATAACTTTTAGCAAGCAAATTGTGTTTTCTAGCTAATGGTCTAAGTGTAATGCATAAGATTTGATTGTGAGCAACCAAGATACTTTCTTTTTAATCTAAATTGTATTTCAATTCACTGAAATAATTTATTTCCTCTAAATGGATAGCAAAAACAACAACAGTTACTATGTATCATTAGCAGCAATTCTAGGGAAAAATAAATGGTGTACGTAATGTGATCTTCACTTAATGTTAATATCTTGAAAATTTATGCTCAGTAAGATGATATGCCTGTATGGTAACTGAGATCTATATTTCCCATAGGGTAACTGAGATCTATATTTCCCATAGCCTGAGCTAGCCTGTACCAGGAATGGCTCTGCCAAGAACTCTTAGGTATCAAGTGAGTCTCATGGTGTGTCTGAAGCTGAGAGACAAATGATCATGCCTGAATAAAGGGATTAACCTCTCTAATGAAATCCAAACATAAATAGATAAACCATTAGTAGCTCATGTCCCAAGCAAGCAGTGAATTCCTACATGCTGAATTGATACTTCCATTGATATTTAACACGCATGTGCTGCTGTTGAATAATGGGGATTTTGGATTCAAAGAACCCACAGTTTCTACTTTTGAAAAGGTAGTGAATTTACTGCCTGTGAAAACCACTTACTCTTAATATCTGCTGATTGCTCCTGTGTTTTGTGGGAAAACAATAATTCTTCTTCCTCTCTCTTTCTGAAGGAAATAATACTCTGGTACCTCCGGATTCCTCCATTTAAGAGATGAAGCAAAAATACAGCTGTTGCAAATGAACAAATGTGCCTAATTGCAAAAAAATGAATTGTTAGTGACAGTGGATAATTCTTACAAGTGTTTTTACCGTGTGTAGTTATCACTAATTTAGAGTGTAGTACCACAGAGATGATGCTGGGTAGTAAGGACTGACAGCTGAGGTCCTTGGTGTTCCAGAGGTCAAGGTGAGCAAGTTTTGCAGTTCTTCCATGAAGACAGTCAGAAGAGGAGGAAGTTGTTTGTTTTGTTTTCCCCATCTCTCACTGAAGTGTGGTGTTTTTATATTGCTTGCGCCCCATCCAAATGGATGACTTTATCTACTCCTAGTTCAGCTTATCCTGTGTATGATTTTGCTAGTTGTCCTTGTGCATTCAGCAAGATGTCCTGCTCATTTGCGGTCTCTTTTGCTCTTTGTTCTCTTTATTCTTGATCTTGCAAATTGCTGTTTTGTTGTCTGTGTTTTCCTGTGCTGGCTGAGTGCAGCTATACGAGTTCTTGTTTGCCTTCTTTGGAGGTCACAGTGCTCACATATTTATGCAAAAATGCTTCTGTAGTGTGACTGGACATGAAATCACATTTCAAAATACATTCATTACAATATCTTAGTATGCTTATATTTGTGCTCAAGGCAAGCTAATATTCTTTCTATCTTGATTCATGCAGTTCTCAAGTATAGGCATTGTAGATATCTTTTGCACAGCTGTAAAAATAGGCTGCTATTGGACAGACATTTATTGCTGATAAGGAAAAGTTATTGTGTGGGCATCTGCATTCATGTTATCTGTGAACAGCTGCAGAGCTTCTTTACCAGCTTAGCAGCCACATGTTTTACCCTTAATAAATGATCTGAATAGCAATACAACACAGGAATCAATACTGCAACACTGATCCCTTGTCCTTAATGCTGTTGTGTTTACAGAATAGTAGTTCATGGTGGCTGATGATCCTGAGTAAAGTAATGATGATATGCAAGCAATTGGTGAACAAAATACTTTCTCTTTGTAAGTAGTAGTAACAGGTAGGGGAAAAAAAGAAAAACAAAGCAAAAACAAACAAACTCACAAACAAAAACATGATAAGCTCTGTCTTGCAGATAGAACTTTCATCAGGAATAGAACGTCTAACCTGTTACATCTATAATGTATTTTCTCCCATTTTGGGGCTATATTGACACAAAGCATCTGTGTATCCAGCATATCTAACTTTCTGTTGCCTTTGGTGATGCACTGAGAGATCTGTTTAAAAATAGTCTTTTAAATATGATTCTATTGGATTGATCTCAGATCGACTGGAAATAAGATGGCATTTTTGGCAAGGAGGATTTCTTTGAACAGTATCATCTACAGACTGTTAACTTTTCTGAAATACTCTCCTGATGATGTAGGAATAGAACACAGTTAAATTGAGTTTCATAGTTGCCAGTGAAACACTTGCAGCTCTTCTGGGAGTGTTTTCCTTGGCTCATTTGGCTACATTTTTTCAAGGAAGCTTTACAAATTTTGTGGTTCACATCACAGACAGTGAAATCCGTCTGGATGAGAAAAGAGAGTCCAACTTCCTATCACTAAGACCTATGAGTACCTTATTCTCTGTTTCTGCAGAGTTCCATTGCAAGGTTCAAATACAAAATTAGGTTTATTTGTTCAGTATGAGACCTAACATGCTTGAAAAGTCCCTCTCAGTGGTTTTCAAGTAGATGATAACTTCCATATTCCAGCTGTAAGCAATCTTGAGAGTGCAGTAGATGCTATTTATGTTCCCACAATAACATCACAGATCTCATGGAAATAGTTGAGTTCTGCTAGCTCATCTCAGATGATTTCAGATGCATTTAGAGTATGGAGTGCCCACTAGTGGATAAAAAATAAAGTAAATAAAACTGCCTCAGCTGCCATGACTGGTTACCTAAAAGCCAACTCCGCAGTCACTCCTACAGCCCTTGCTCCAGAACTGTTTTAGAAAATAATTTAGAACTAGCAGACAGAGTTGCATTATGAAAAATCATTTACTGATGGCCTAGAGACAAAAATGTTTATTGACTAAGATGTTTTTCAACCCTTGTTTCTTAGCACACGCAGGTGCATGTTTCTGGGGAATGCAAAATAAAAAAGTGAAGAGCTGATGAAGCAATTATAGGTTTATTAGCCATTTCTGATATTACACATTACTTTAGCTACTCAGAGAAATGATCATTTAGGAAACATGGTGATTAACAGCTGAAGAGTCAAGCTACTGCTTAATATTCATCTGTATTAAATCATTTCCACTCTACTGCATTCAGGATCATTAAAATATAACACCTTCAAAATATATTTCAGATGTATTAGGTAAACCTGGTTTAGAGGGAAGAGAGAACCTTGTTTCCTTTTGCATAGTGTGAACCTAGGGCTGATCAGAAACTTTCAGCTCTTACAGGAGTTGCATAGGGTTAGTCCCTTGGTCAGGATTGTTCTTAGTTTGAGTAGTCCAAGTAATGTAATGTAAACTGTGAGTGCTGAGGGGCTTGAGATGTGTGCAGCTATAATTTTTGTACTTGTAAAGCTATTTTTTTAATAACAAACCCTTTAGAAGGGATAAATATGTATATAAAAAAATAAGTCTTTCATGAGTTTCTATTCTCTTCAATTATTAGAGTATTATTAGAGTATTTAGAGTATTAGTCTACAATTTCCTGGTTGAATTTTTATTTATTTATTTATTTATTTATTTTGCATGACATGATCCAGCTGTTAAGCAGGCCTGTTTTAAGCAAGCTTTTGGTTTGTTCTAAAGCTTGAAAAGAAAAGTAAATTTCTAGCCCATGAGAAAAACAAACCATGAGGACTCTGCCCTGGTGTGTTGTCTCGCTCCAATTTATAGGAGGGAGAGGAGGTTTTTTTATTATCTATATACCCAGTGTGAGATTAAGAAACAACGGTTCAAATGTTGGTCCGACCAGTTTATTACAGATCTTAATTAGGGAAATGGGGAAGGGGTGGATGGACACTATTATGAATTAGGGTAATGGGGAAGGGAAGGAGGGCAATAGAAAAGATAGAAAACAAGAAGCAAGGAGTCTTTATAGAAAGCAAGAGGGAGATAGTCACCACCATGGATCCAGCGTGCTTAGTAGTTCAGTCTTTGATTTTCAGTAGTGGTGGATCATCGGGCATTGTTGTTCTTTTGACGACGATGACGATAACGACCATGGTGATGATGGCCCTTTTTCAATGTTTTCAAAGTGGTCGAGTCAGCTGTCTTTGGAGTGACAGCTCAAATCCAAAGTGGTCGAGTCAGCTCTCCTTTGAGTGAAAGATCAAACTCAAGGTGGTTGAGTCAGTTCTCCTTGCAGTGGCAGCTTCTGGCTCCGGGACCTCAGCAGGAAATTCCTTTGTTCTTATCTTCCTGGCCTTGCCAGAAGATAAGAGGAAGCAGGGAGGCACCAACTTGTATCTTGCCTTCACAGGATACAATGACATCATCCCCCAGCCTCCCATACCAATCTGGAGTGGTTTAGTCACGGGCCAGATCTTCCGCCAGTGAACACTCCCGAGCACTCTCTTCTGCTCTTCTACAGAGCAAGCAGCTCTGGGGGAAGGGGCTTTCAAATGTTCCCAAAGCGATTTCGATTGTCACACAGTTAGCACCCATCAGTTGCCTCCTTGACAAGTCACTCAGAGTCTTATCACAAGAAAAACCTCAGGAAGCAAGCTTTGAGCCAAAAAACAAAGAAGGATTCTCACATGTGTGCACTCTTGTTAGAATGTAGGATGTAGTCTGTAGTTGAACATCCAGCAAAGATATTCCATGAGATTTTCCTATGTGCAGCATCTGTAGTTCCATACGTTCAGGTAAATAATTTTCAACATGCATGAAAATTATCTAACTGCACATTGATTATCATGGGCAAAGTTAGAGAATGTTTGTATTTAATATACTATCAGCAATTTGATTTCTACCATTCTGTTTCAAGTTTATTAGAATCCTTAGCTAAGTTGGAGCTTTTTATTAAATTTAGAGAATGTCACTCAAACAAAAGATGTTTTACCAGTTGTGTGAAAGGTACATAAATGGGAGCATTAGATTTAAAAGAGAAAACATGACAAGAAACTGCTCATCTCCAACCATTTGATATTGTTTGCAGTTTTGAACTAGAATACATATATGTATCACATAAAAATATACTCTTTTATTGCTTTTTCCTCAAGCCACGAAATTTTACATACAACTATACAGAAAATGTTGAATTCTCAGTGAAAATGTCTTAACCTCTCACCAGCACAGATTGGGTATTGTCTAAGTTTTGGTATGTAAGGTGATAGGAATATAGCTAACCTTGAATTTGAGTTCTTTCTGAAGGGTAAAATATTCCTGATAACACTGTTGGCTGAAAGGCTCACAGTGCTGAATTATCTCACCATCCTTTAGATTCTAATAAAGGTCATTTTTTGATAACATATTTCATACAAGTACTGATATTCCAACACAATTAAATATTTCTAGAGCAAATACAGGGGAACAAAGTTTGTAGTGAGCAAGAGGTCATCTATGTCATCCTTTTCTATGGCTATATTAGTATGGCATAAAAGATCTGTAGAGTGCTTTTAAGGAGGATTGGATGTCTGTAATAGGCCTTACGGGGGAAACTGCTTTGGACTAGCTTTACTCTAGTATCAGGGATTGCGTGGATTAATTACTGAAGTGCATCAGATGAGCACTGTATGCACATATTTCAGTATAGTTTCACCCAAAAGAAATAAAACTTGAACGCTCTGGGACAGTTCTGTGAGGCAAGCTGACGCTCTGTGACTGGACACAATCAGTTTTGTTTCAAGACTACACCCTTGATCCTCACTAAAACGCTAATGTACACATTGCACTGTTTTACTTTATTGAAGAAGGTTTAGTTTCAGTTGTCCCTGAATGAAGTATCCAGACAATTTATCTGAACAAAGACTCTGTTTGTTTAGTTTACTAATTGCCACAAACTGAATCAGAGAAATCAGCTCTGTAGGAAGTATAATCTGGGGGACATATTTGTAATTATGACCACAGGATAGAAAGTTCTTGCATTTTAATTTGCTGCTGCAAATTCAACTTAAGCTGGAAGAAGTGTCCTGTAGTAGCAACTAATCTCTCTTTGGGACAGCAGTTAAAAAATAAAAGCAAGCCTTTTCTCATCCATTAGTTCTCCACAAGATAAGGACTATTAATGGGAAATAATGCTTTCAGACCTTGACAACAAGAAAAGGTTAAACAAAAAGGATAAAAGTGATTGAATATGAATGTTCTGTACCATTATCTCCCTAACATGCTCATGAAAATGATAGGACTAAGAGAAACCTATAGAATAAATTTCATATTTTCTAATAGATTGCTTTCCAATGTGTGTTAGTCCTGAAACAAAAACAAACAAAAACAAAAAAAGAAAACTTGTAAATTTTGTATTCAAGGATCATTACTTATCTTTTTCTTTCTTTCTTTCTTTCTTTTTTCTTTTTTTCAGATAATTTGTGTGAAAATAAAACCATTCTGCCTCTATCTGACACAAAGGTAAGACTTTAACTCTTAATTTTTCATCTTTCATGCTTCTTTCTTCTGTGAGTATATGACATAAAAGCATAAAAGTGGGAACAGATTTGTTCTCTGTAAAGCTACTATAAACGTTTTTGAATGGTAATAGGTGCTGAGAAATTAGGAAAAAAGTGCTTTGCACTGACAAGCAGATAGAATGTGAAACAACAGATAGGGATGCATTCAGGCAAACCAGTCTTTTTGCCTAGTCTTTAGCTGGTTAATATAGCACCAGATATTGCTGGTTTACTAATAATGTTTCAGTTGTGGAAAAATCATATAGAACTAAAAAGAAGCGTTCACTCTAATTTGCATTGTTAGTTTCACAGTCTTTATGTCTATCCCAGAAAACTAAGTGATGATCTTTCAAAGTGTTCTACATTTCTGTAACAACTCATCTAACATCTTTACAGGTGTAATGAGCAACCAAGCAATAGTTGCTAACCTAACATTTCTGGGGGTCATACTTGTCTTCAGATAGCAAATAGCAAGCCCTAATTTGGCTTAGTCAGTTATGGCTTCTAGCAGATTACACACACAGTTCCGTTGTTGACATTATTCTACATGTTTGTGTTTTCTTTTGATTGATTTTTCAAATTTCACTCTCAGAGAAGCCATTTCCCATTTGAAATATTTATTTAAAGGTGGAAAATTTATTTTGGAATTGGAATGGTTTCAGAATTTGTATTTGTAGTATGATTAGCTGTGGTTAATTACGTAGAGCATCTTTATTTTTCTCAGTTTATCCCATCATTAAAAGAACTAGTTTTTCCTTGCTCAACTGAAAATTTAAAGAGTCCTTGTTAATATGGGTTGACCTTATAGCATACTGTTGTGGTTGTGGTGACGAACAAGCATCTTTTCTTAAGTATCCATGTTATATTTTACACTAAAAAGTAAGACTCTGAAGCACGTTCTTTCTGATACCTATGAGAGTTAGAAAACTTGACAGATACGCATACACTGTATGTAAATATCGCTCAAACGAGTACATTAGAAGATATTTGGAGTTTAGCACTCATTAAGATATTCAAACATAACTTTAAAATATTTTTTGAAATGCTGTTCCCCATTTTGGATTCAAAACATGAAAACATTGTCACCTTCAACTTGTAAGCACAAGTAATTCTGCTGTTCGGATGTCTACTTTACCCTAAGAGTTTTAAATAGGTAATTGAGGTCATATGTCCTTCTATGTTATAGAGAGCACAGTAATTTACTAACTGATCTCTTAGAGTTGAAGGAATAATGTGGGTGATTGGATGAAGCTCATTCCTAAAACCTAAAGGTTAATGATGTGCTCATCTATTATTTTGTTGTTAATGTCCGTTTCTGGGTATGTGCTAAATAGGACTTCTCAATAAGCACAACAGTAAAGTGTGACAAGTTTGGTTTAATAAATATATAAATTTGTTAGCTATAATGTACAAATATAAACTATATTTACAAATCTTGCTTATTTGCTCAGAGAAATAAGGTGCTTTTGAAAAGGTCAGATTTTATTTTTGTACTGTTAATGATAGAATGCCTGCATTTTGCTGACCTAGAGCTCTGTGTACCTGTGAAATTATTCAAAGAAATTATAAATTTGTCATCAGTTTACCTAATATGAAGTAATGATTTGTCTCCTGTCGCTCCTAAACATTGAGTAATATTTGAGCAATAGCACTGTAAAGTGTTTCAAAGGTGAATCCACTTGGTTTTCAGCAGTGATGAAGGGAGAAGACTCAAGAGTGCAATGCTAGTAGCCATTAATAACAAAACTGTGGATTAGGTGAGATTAGTTCTGTTCAAACTGTTCATCTGATTTATTTTTCCTTATAATTTTTAAGCAACCACAGTAATTATATTAAATAATATAGATTTTTTAATATGTTTTCTAAGGAAAAAATACAGGGCAAATATTCCTGTAAATTGTAGTCAGATACCATCTATCTTGGAAGACCCTACAATAGCTGTGTTTTTAATGGAACAGTATCATCAGTGAAGGTAGCTGATAGCAGAGATGGAAGGATCTTTAGCTGGAGTACTACACTGTGATTTATCACTATCCATTAACTTGCAATAACTCACTGGAAAAAAAAAAAAAAGAAACAGAATAAAGACAGGGGCATGTGTAACTTGATGGCTTTTAATTCTAGGCTTAATTACAAGTAAACCTATCATCAAATACTCTCTTTAGTGCATAAGAGAAATTATAGTGAAGCCTTGTAATGACCTGTTTGGCTGTGTGGAACAGAAACTGCCTAAGGAGTTGCTGCTATATGCTTTAAACTTGCATATTACATGGAGGTTGCATGTAGAAACAAATTTTCAGTTACAAGCTAAAGAGCAGGAGACATAAAGCCATGGTGGAGGGAGAGAGAACTAGTGTAAATTGTCAGTAGGTCCTGTATTCTGTGTGCAATGCACTGCACAATTTAGTTCCTCTTCTCTGTCGTCCTGACATTCTAATGAGGGGTACAACCACAGTTTGAGATTTTGAAACAGAGATAACTACTTCCTCAGCACAGGAACAGGAATTTAAGTAAGAAGCCAATTTTTACAGGAAAATTTGAAGACTGTTTTCTAAAACAAGAACAGTACTCCAGAAGGATCTGAATGTTGCCTTGTTCTTGTTCCAAACACTCCTATAACAAAGACTTCAAATGAGTCAGAGGAAAAAAAAAATTCTACCTGTCAGATTTTTCTCAGAATCTTTAGGATCAGTACAATCTTCAATTTTTTCTTAAACATATTTAACACTGCATGATGAGAATTCTGTATTTTGTTTTTAATATTCTTGTGAGTATGGCTGTAGAAACTTTTCCTAATAGAAACCATCAAAACCGCAAACAAGTTAGATATGCCGTTACTCAAGACTTAGATCTGTGGTACTGATAAGCAGGCAAAAACCCTACCTCGGTACTGTCATTTATCACTAAATATCACAGAAGTAGAAAACAGTCATGTGGTTTGGCTGTAAACAAGAAAAACAATTATTCTGCTCTCGCTGATACGTTCTGGTCATGGACAACAGGATATTCCTTGCCGTATTTCTTGGGGTTGTGTGTGTGGCTGATTCTTTGTGTGGTGCTGACTCGTGAAGTAGTTTGCTGTGTTTTGTCAGAAGTTACAGAACTTTTTTGAAACTTTAATAACATTGTGTCCTTTTTTCAAAAAAATCTGTAGAGAGTGATGAGCCCGAGTGGGATCTGGCCCCTTCTGCTTTCTTGATGTCTTAGAGAATACTAAACATATATTTTATGTATTTTGCATATGCATGAAATTTTGCTTTTATTTCTAAGTATATTTGCATGAAGACAGGATTTATGTTGCCTACTTCATTCACTTTTGCTTCTTTTTCTTCTCTGAAAGTCATAATCTCTGAATGTGAATTCCAGACTTCTCTACTGCTAATTGTGATGAGTAAAACAGGATTATGATCCTAGATGAAGAATAAGCAGCTTGAACAGATGAACAAAATGAAAGTCATATTTGTGTGAAATATAAAGTGTATTTTTCTTTCCATTTGATTTTTTAAAGATATCAGAGAGAATATGATTGTAATCTGAGGGCTCTTCCTGATTTTAATACAAAAGGAATTAAAATATTGATTCTCCTGTCGTAACATTGATAAGGGACAGAAAATATCCAGCACTTGAAAGACGTCTTTTATTGGTTCAGGTCACCAGTTTCTGTACCCATCTAAAGCTTCAGATATGGAGTGAGGGCTGCTCTGAAAGTAATGTCTCCTATTCTATTACATTGGCCCACAACATGAGGGGTGGATGTTGGTGGTAGAGTTGGTAGAGGTTGAACTTACCTGTCAGTATTCTGTTACATTTTATTGCTGTGTGAATGCAACACAGCAATCACAGATGGCAGCCATCAGAGATGGCTGTGGAGGGGAGTCTGACAAAATGGCATCTGACAAGGAAGTGCATATGAGGCAGAGGTGCGGTACTGAATCCCTCTGTGTGGAAAAAGTTGTACCCACTGATATTCATCAACACTTGCTGTTTTTTTATGGAGACCAAACAGTGGATGTGATCACAGTTAGGTGGTGAGTGTGTGTTTCAGCAGTGATGACAGTGGGTCACCTTTGCTGGTGCAGATTTTTTTTAATTGTGGCACACAAGCATTTGTTCATAGCTGGCAAAAATGCATAGCTAATGGTGGCGACTATGTTGAGGAATAGTTATTTTGTAGTTAATAATTTGTGCTCTTTTTACCTATTGTAATTTCCATAGAAATAAATAGGAGGCATTACTTTCAGATCAACCTACATGCATAAGCCAGAGTTGAAGGAAAGGCATTTATTATGTCATGTCTCAAACTGTATTCAATATCTTCAGCCATTTAATCATCCTCCTTCTATATGTATAGAGCACAATCATAGGTCAGAGAAACTTGAACAGAAATGTAAGTTTTTAAAATATCCACCTTCATATCTGCCAATCCTTTATGAAGTCTGGATTGTTTCCTCATTCTGTGAGGAAATGTTACATGCCAGAGTTCTGTTTTATTTAGTAAAGCCAGGAAAATTTTTCTTTTCATCACATACATTAAATAACTGCTGTTGTACAGAGAAAATGAAGCAAAATTGGGATGAATATTTTCAGAAACATATTGGAGTACAGAGTTAATATGCAAATTACTTGAGTATAAGAATACCAGAACTGCCTCTTTCTGTCAAAATTGTCAAAACATAACTATGAGATACTTGTCCAAGCAGTTACTTCAGCCTTATATAAAAGCAGGGTATATACTGGTTAAAAAATGGAGGCAACACATGTATTCTAACACTCCTCCAGGGAACTGCAGTTGGTATCCCTAGAAATATCTACTTTATTCCACATTTTAGTGAAGTATAGTATAATTTTTGCATTTCATTTCCTAGTATTGCTCAAGTCAAGAGCTTGGACACTTGGTTATAGTCGACTTCATCCAAAAAGCAGAGGATTTTCAAGTTAGCAGCCAAGTATTGCTAAATACTGCTAAGAGGAGGTAAGAGGAAAGAGAAAGTATTTGCTGCAAGCAGTAACTGTCAGTAGCTTAGACTTCCTCCCTTTCTGCTCCTTCTCCCTTTCCTGTAAATGTACAATATTGTCTTTTTCAAATACATGAAGCTCAAGGGCTCTCTCTCTGTCTGAGCAGAAGGTCAGAAATGCTTGTCTGGAATGTCTCTTTTCAGTGGCAATTAACTGTCTTCCACGTACAGAGTACAATATAAAAAAAAAAAAAAAGAAGGCAGAACAGGATGAAATATAAAATATACAATGCAGAACTTGGAGTGATCTGACAAGCATGACAGCAAATTGGTGTAAGTTATAGTGTTTTGCATTAGCTTGTAGGCTCTGAGCTGGATTCACCCCTTGCCAGTGATGAGTCTGGCAAAGGGACTAAAGAATTAGGCACAGTGGCTGCTTTTGGCTTTCAACAGAATATTTCAGCAGTAAGAAATGCATGAAGCGTGAAAAATGACCAAACAGGACAAGAACTAAGAATCTGCCTGGCATGCCCTCTATGCAGAAACATTCTGAGTGGCAGTGAGCCAGTTCTGTTGTCCATTCTCAGTAAAGACTGTGAGATTTTTTAGTAGATTCAGTTTGGATCATCCTTGGAAAACCCAGGTTTACTCTCAGTTTTGAATTATAGTTTTTGTTATTTCTATCACCATTTTATGTAGAAAAAAATAATTAATTGAAACTGGTTAATGAAGCAATTGTAGCAGGAGATGTAGCTTTTTATTTTTGTATTGTCCACCTAATCTGTCCTCATCATATACTCTAGTCTTTTGTTCCTGAGCACTTCAGGGTGCTCTTTAAGTGCATTCTGGGCACTTAATTATGTCAGTTAGTAAGGCTAGCAGCTCCTGATACGCCACAGTTACCCAGCAGTACATATCTTGCCTATGAACATGGATTGTGCAACACAAGTTGTCAGCTTTTAAGTATCATTAGAAAGAACTTGACATAATTTGCAAATGTTTACAAGCCATTGTATATTAACTCCTTGGAACAAGACCCAGAATTCTGTTTGCATATTTAAAATCCCTAAAGAATGCAGCTTTTGTCCAACAATATGGTTTTCAGGGCTGCTGAAAAACAAATAGCAAATACTAGAAAAACATGAGAAATGCACATAAAGTTCTCACAAATTCTTCATTTTCACCAGTTTCACTGCTGGGAAAGTGCTAGGCACCTAGCCTTTCCCAAACCTAGGCAAGATGTTCTTTTTGCTCAAATTCCAGCATGTGTTTATTTTTCCCCATCATTTTGCACCAGTGCTTTAAGCAGATGGAAATGACTCCAACAAAAAGCCAGGTGCGTGCACTGGCAGCTTCCCTGCTAAAAGGGATTTGTCAGATGTTTCTTCCACCTGTGAATTGACTGCCCCATCTCAGCCAGCTCCTGTGAATGCAATTATTATGCTCTATTTCAAAAAGCCGAAACAAATTCAAGTTAATTCTGTCAAAAAAAATTGGCTACCATTAGTATTTCTCCCATTTATTAACAATGAAATAAGTTATTTGACTACTAGATTGATTTTGAATTTGAGCACATATCCCGATCTAATTTCTTTAATGTTATTTCAGATGTAGACCAGAGTAATTTCAATCAGTGTCCATTCTACACTCTTTAAGTGATAAACAGATATTTATGTTTGCATCTTTAACTCTGTTTCTAAACAGTAAAATCTCATCATTCTCCAAGAAGAGATGAGTCATATTGAGGCAGTAATAGGAGACTCTGCATGCATGGCTTCACATGGAGCTCTGCTACCTGGAGGGAAGGCTGTAGATACTGAGCAATTGTGGCCTCCATGGATTTCAAGATCCTTAGGCTTGAAGATACCCCCTTCCCTTACAAAAAACAAACTCATTTTCTCAATAAGAAAAACTGAAGGAAGATCTATTCTTTTTCCTGACTTTTCTAGCCTGACGTGAACAAGCTCATTAAGCAGCATAAAAAGTTTCAAAATGAAATAAATTTCTATCCTAAAATAATAATAAAAAATCAGGGTGAAATGTGGATCAGATTCCACATTAATGAAGTGAAGCACAAAACTTCACATGTAGGTTACTACAATGCAAAGATCATTATATTAGCTCTTTGATCAGCTCTTTGTGCTTATCAAAAGCACTTGGTTTGAAGCAGCAATCTTCACACTTATGTACTGCCAGATAGATTTGTGGAAGTTACAAACTGAGAGCAGAAAAAAAAAAAAACAGCAGCCCAGCATGAGCAAGGAAAACTCACAGTCAGAGCACTAGGCAAACTGCTTAGGACTAGGTTTCTCTGATGACTGGTCGCCCAGTCCTCTGCAAAGAAAATGGAGTCATGATGTTGCACAGACTCCCAGGATGAAAATCCGTAGTGGATCAGAATTTTCACCAAGCTTTCTGATATGGACTGTATGTTCTAGAGTTAAATCCTGTTCCATTTATGGCATAACAGAGGCAAATGTCCAGTCTTGCTTTTGAACCCTCCAATCATAATATAACAACTATGATCTAGGTAATATGCAGTTTAGGTTGTTGTAGTTTCATTTTGTGTGGCATCATGTTTCAGCTATAAATGTGTTGTTGTCTGCTAGACAGTGAATCAACTTCTATATTTTTCCAAATGTTATCCATGTTAGCTTTTTTAAATTGCCCAAACCAGGTTGTTGTTTTTGTTGTTGTTGTTTGTTTGTTTGTTTTGGAGGAGGAGGAATAATAGTAAATGCAGCCATGGTTTTGTTTCATCTCAGAAGTAATATGATGCAACACGCAGAATTTGTTTTAAAGCTCACTGAAGTCCTTTTTAAAGATAACTTTCAGTATTTGTGGAAGCCTTATGTCCAGCCAGTCAGCTGAGCATGTTCACAGTCAAAGTTTTCCTTCCAGCTTGAAAAATTCAACATTAAAACCCATCAGCAGCTTAGTCACACAAGAGACTCGCTTTTGCAGCAGAGAGAAGCAATATCAGAACTAACAAACTGGTGACTGAGTTTTGTGATATTTACTGGTCGAGATAGATATATAATTGGGCTCAGGTTTCTGCTAATAAGTTCGTTGCTCATTTAATATTTGTTCTGTGACTTACGTGAGCAAATGTCAGCTGGTGGGGTATTTGTGAAACGTTTGCTTTGATTGTTTGCTATGCCACTGGTCAATTTGCCTAACTGGCTGGATGATGGAAACACTTTAAACAGGTGAAGAACAAAAAACAGCAAGCACTGCACATCCCAGTGTGAAAACGCAGACAAAAAAAAAGTCTACATTAGAATGCACTAAACTGGTGGAAATTTCAGACATTTCTGTGAGTATGTGATACCCTATTGTCATCCTCTCATGCCTTGAGTAATACAACACAGTAAGATGGAGACTAGTTAGTTTATTGTACTTGATAGAAGTAACAATTACACTGATTCCTATCAAATCGCCAAGAAATGGCAGCCTAGAATTCCATGCGAAAAATAAAGGGAAACCTCCAAGTCACTGCAATGAGGAGTAGGGTTTATTCAGCCAAAATAGGCAGAATGTGACAAAACGTGCTGAACTATATTGTGGTTCTATTTGGAGCTACTTCCACAGGGACAGTCTTAATACGTTATGTCTAGACTGGTGATGTTTACACTGAACGTATTTTCTCATAAGAGGATTTATAAGAAGAAAAGACAATAGTGTTTGGAAAATAAAAATAACCAGCATTTTCTTTCACTTTTGTTATACTTCCTAATATGGTTACTGACACAAATTGATATTCTTGTTTCTTTTCTTGATTTAAAAAAAAACGGCAGTATTATTCTTAATGGCTATTGAGGCAGATCTTGAACTTAACAGAGTTACAGTCAGTTTGTCACACTGTAGTTACACTGACTTAGGCCAACTGAGGATCTGATGTGTGCTGGCATAATCCAGCAGAAAAAAAATGAGGATTCAATTCCTTAAGCATATTCTGAAGAAGTCTACAAGATGTTAAGAATCTTCTGTACGGCATAAATATTTATACATTGTATCAAAAGGAATTTTTTATCAGCCCAGTAGTAGTTTTCTGAGAGTTGTCAAGAATGTGAACACTGACCAGTTTATGGAATACTACTTTTTTACTTGAATAGCTAAAATTAACATCAGTATCTCTTTTTTGAATGTACGTGAAATATAAGACGGTATTTTCAGATTTGTTTTGAAAGGCATTTAACTAGTATAAGATGCAGTATTTTTTCTTAGGCTACCAAACAGCTTCCTACAAGCCCTAGACCTTTGTGGTTACAACATCACTGTTGTGAAAAGAAGAGATTAAGTTGAACAGTAGGGCTCCTGCAAGGCTCATCTCAAGTTCCTGGCCTCTGTTAAAAAAGTGAAAGCATTGACAGTGATACTTTTCATCTCTCTATGTGTAGCCGCATGTACTGTGCTTGATATCTTTGTATGGTTAATTCAGTTTTTAAGAAAGCTTCTCAGAGTGGATGGGTTCTGTTAATTAAGTGCTATAAATAAGAAGTTCAAAGAAAACTAACTGAGCTCAATAGCATGCAATAGCACCATTTTTTTATGTTGTCAGGATTTGAGGTGTAATTAAAGCTGCTTTAGCACTTGATTGTTGTAGTAAATACATAGTTATGTCCCTGCCCTTTTTAGAGGTGTTAGACAAGGAAAAACTTCCCCAATCAAGAAGAAAGGCACAGTGGAGCTGTTTCAAACACAATCTCACTTGAGGAAAATATAGATTGATTTGTTCACTCGGTCTAGCCCAGAAAGAGTATTACATTTGTTCAAAATCAAGAGAATCTGTGTCAGAAACAAAAGTTCTCTTCTATGTTTCATTTAGTATCTCCTACTACAGTGCTTATCAAGGTGTAGCTGAGTAATTTGACCACTAATCTCTCACAAAATCACAAGATAGTTCTTTTTTAGACTGTTTGCATGACAGCATATGTTTTGACCTCCCCATATCCCAGGAAGACATTCAGTAGCATGCAGCAGGGGATGTAATTCTGTCCTAGATATCTAGTCATGCCTTTTGTGAAATTCATTACTTGACTGTAGTGTAGTAGCCATTGTATTCACTTGTTTTGTTAGGACACTAAAAAATTAAAAAAGCACAAATGATTAGGACTAAGATCAGATGGAAACTAATGATCAGGAACTCTACAAAACATAGTAGCTAAAATACTATAGCATACTGCCCAAATCTTCGTCAGATTTGCCAATATTTTAGACCATACACTGTTTTCATATATCTAATCTATCTTAAATGCAGCTTCTTGTGTTATACAGATCTAAGAAAAATCTACACTGAGCCCAATTTAAGGTAGTGAATAATACAGCTATATTAACCAAAGAATATCAACATAAGTATGTCAGGAATCTAATGTTTGATTCCTGCCATTTGTAGACAGCTAAGAACCTCATCCCACCCTACAACACCCTCCAAAAAACACCTGCAAGAGATTTAGCAGTGGAAGATAATGATCTCAGAAAACAATCATTAGCAAATATAATGGGCTGAAAGTATAAAAAATAAACTTACCTACCTAGTATTTCTAGCTAACAAGCAGAGCAAGACTTTTTTCCATTTATAATTTCTTGAAAAAATAATTTTGTTTGTGCAGAGATCAGAGATCAGTCAAACATTATGGCATCTGTAATTTAAAGAGTGTTCACTGGATCTGTACCAGAAGGTCACAGCATGTGTCCATTTGCCGTTTGGATGTGGATATTACTGGAACTAGGTTTCTGGAGCAAACACTCATAACTGTATTTATTACATTTCCCTTAATGTTTCTAAATACTTCATAGATTTTTGTAAAATTGTTTCAATTTCTATAGTAAACAGGGTACATTTTACTATTTTCATACATAAACTATATAAAATTTGGAGATACAAGATAGGCATCATGCCTCCTTATTAAAATTAATGACTAAGTTACTTATGGTATTCACTTCTAGTAAGGAAGGGTTTTATCTATATACTAGCTGAATAATAGCTGAATTATTTGGATGCAAATCAATCACACTGGTGTTGGTTGCCCAAACAACAGATGGTCAATTATTTCTACTTCGAACAGAAATCACCATGATTACCTTTATATTTCCTAAAAGATCAATGAAATATCATCATTCTTGTCCTACAGGTGTTTCCCTATGTTTTCTGTATTGTTGGGAGCACACAGTGACTACTTTGACCTTCCCCTGTTATGATTACTGCAGATTTTCTGTCAATAAATAAGACTCGTCAGTTTCAGAGTGGATAGTGATTTATAAATGATAAAAAAGAGAGAGGTATTGATATTTGTGCATGGACTATTTGATGGTGTATGATGATGAGCCATACCTACCAGGGAAAGTAAAATTGAATCTTGTCTTTGATTGTATTTATTTGACATGCAGTATGAAAAAGTGTCCTGAAAGAATAAAGGGTAATCGAATGAAATGACCATACTTGATCTGATGATCACAATAGTAATAAGAATCCCAGCTGCCTCAGAAAATAATATAAATGTTTTGGGGTTTTTTACTTCTTCTTTTTCATTTTTTTAAATCATCCATGCAGATGTGTCTTACATTAGTGAAAAATAAACATTATTTTGGCAGCTAGTGCTTTGGATGTTAGCTTTTGAAACAGTACGAATCAACTGGAGCCTGCCATTTAATGGGCAACAGTCTGAGAAGGAGTGAATTTAGAGCAGTTCTGTCCAAATCTCTTTCTGGTATTGAGCCACCCTCAGGGCCAGTGCTACACGAAATGTAATAAATGTTGGTAAAGTACCATTACTGCTGTTCTTCATGCTTGCTACATCAATTACAAGAACTATATATTTGCAAATAATAAATATTTTATCCTTGCTACTTACAGTTGATCAATAAGCCCACAAATGCTAAGTTATCCATCATAAACCACAATTCAGCAGTGTAATATTCACAGTTCTCAAGAATATATTTCATAGAAAACCCGAAGCTTTGAATTTCATTGTGTTTATGATAAAGGCAGATCTAAACTTTGCAGAGAAACAGAGTTCTGGATCATAAATCACAGTGGACTACTCAAAGCCCATATTTTCTTTCTTCAGACTTGGCTTGGAGATTGTGATCTGTTAATTTTGTTACTTTAGTTTGTGGATAAGACTAAGGTAATAGCCTATTGATTATATTACGCACACGACATTTAGAATGGGTTATCACATGAAATTTGGGCTCGTATATGCTACTGCATTTCTGGGATTTACTTATGATCAACAGTGTCCATGAAGTTGGCATTCATCCTAAATCTTTGTAGGCTTATTTTTCCCAGTTGAAAGGTGTAAAAATGAAATAGAGTGGAAATGAAACATTCTTATCTGTGTACTTTTTTTCTCCTAGTCATTTAACTTTCCAGATTTTAATTTGTCTACTGAGGCTGTAGCCATTGGTAATGACATACACACCACTCTCATGCTTAGAGTTAGTGTTGTCCAGAGAGGCTGAGCCAAGTACTGCTTCCAGTAATAGCAATATAAATCAACCTATTTTGTCTGTGAACATTGTTTCCAAAATATGACACAAATTTCTGAGGACTTATTCTAGATATATTGCAATAAAGTTTTGAGCAGAATTTGTCCTTTATAGCTTAAATACTGCAATGGTACAAACAGTAACATAGCTTATATATTAGGTGTGATTAAGTCATAAAGCAGAATTATAAAACATTTGTCCAGTTAAAAAGCACCCAGTAGTGTACTTAAAAGCTCAAATGGTTGTGGGGCAGCATAAATGTTTGTGGGAGATTATTCAGTCAAAAATAAGTTAGATTGGTGGTTCACCAGTGGAATGGCATATTGATGCAAACTCTGATAAATAGAGCAAAACTATGCCTTCCTTTATGTAGGTGTAATTCATACTCATTCTATTCAACTCTATTTCATCTAGCTCTTAATCCATACTTTCTTTGAAAAAAAGCAAAAAACAAAACAAAACAAAAACAAAAAACCAAACCAAAACACAAGTCTACCAATATAGCAACAATTTCAATAAAAAAAATTGGAGGAAACTGGATCTCAGGTAGTATCATTTGAATCACTGCAGTGTGCCAGCACTTCAGTGATGTACTTGGAGTACCCCAAACAACTGTGTTGATTGGAAGTGATCAGCTTTGTTTTCCATGTGAATGAAAACCTTAAGCAGATTTTGGCATGCTATTTTTACAGAGCTGTTTCTCCTTTTCTCTTCACATTGCAGAATTCAAATCTTCTGCTATGAGCACTGTGTTCCACACATATTTCCCCCTCCAGTTAGATTATATTTCAGCTATGTCTTTGCCACAAGTTCAACATTTATCTCCTCCGTCTCATTTTTCATGGATTTCTGCTAGTTAGACATGAACAGCAATAACACTTGTCTGGAGAGCACATCCTTTTCTCTCATTATGTATAGATTCTTGCAAAATCGTTGTTTTTTGTTTTTTTTTTTTTAGCTTTTCATCCTCAATTTTACTTCCATTCCAGAACTAAGCCATACTTCTTATTTGAATTATTTTTTGAAAAATTGGAACTGTAAGTTGACATGCAAGAGTAAAATAAGTTTAGCAGAACTGGTTTGTATTTATATGATTCACTTCAGTAGAAAAGAAGTTGAAATGACAAAGATTGAGTTGATTGTGCTTGGGGGCCTGTTTGCAGCAATGTTTATGGTGATCATGATTGAGAACAAAAATAAAGGGTCAGTCTTTCTCTACACTAAATTTTTAACATCTGCCATATTGTGTATCTCTGGATTGTAATTTGGATTCACAATCTAGAAAAAAAAATTGATAGTTTCTGTGCATTACCAAAGTGAAAAAAATCATTCTTATCTCTCCCCACATGATAAATCCCTCACCAAATGTCTCTGTGTATGTCAGGTAGCCACTTGTTATTGTTCCATTCTCTCTCTTTTTCCCCCAACATGTGCTGACCTTAACCCATAAGTTAGCATAATTATAACTCTGTTATCCATCATTTTCTTAAATATAGCCAGAGTTCTCTATGAACAGTTTAAAATATGTATCAACTGTTTGAGAAAGTTAAAAGGAACTTGCAATTGCTTTTCTCCTACACTCTTAAATCTGAGTGGTAATTTGCAGAAGTCAGTAACAGTATTTGACAATGATATTCTTTTTACCTTGTGCTAGACTAGCTGTTTTAACACAGCTATATGATGAATGCTCCAAAACAAAACAAAAACATACAAACAAAAAAAAAGCTACACATATTGGGTGTTTTTCAATCTCATGCTTTGGTGAAGAAATGGGTAAGCATTCAAAACCCATTTGCCCCTTGAAAATGATAATTTGTGCAGGGCACACATTGCTTCACAGGCTGTAAGGATGAGAAAAAATGCTTAAGATATTTCACAATGTTTTCCTGGGACAATAATGATAACATTAATTTACTGAGTATACTATTTCACTAAGTATAATATAAGAAATCATGTTTTTGTGAGATTGTTTTAAATTGCTTTAGAAATAATAATGAGGAGGTGGGTGTAAAACTTTTCATTGCAATGTTGGAGGAACGAACACAACTTTGTGCTTGACAAGAGAATTGAAAATTTAAATGTGAAAATTACAGTGATAAAGCAAGTCAAATTTTATGTTTAAGTTAAACAACTGAAGCTAACTTTTGGTTTGTGATGTTGTTTTTTTTTACCTGCTGTACATCAACCTACAGAAGAAGTGAAGCGAAGGGAGTCTATGCTTCTCTTAGAGTAAGGCAATAGCCGGTCTTGAAACCCATGTTACAGCCTGTGCAACCCTTGTTCTACCAGTTAACTCTGATTAGCAAAAGTTACATGGTTTAACTGGCTGAATCTGTCACTATATAGGAAATTCAGTTTAGAGCTGTTTGTTAGCAATTTCATTTGGTTTTACAGCCAGGTATTAATATACAAGAGGAGCTGGGATTTGAGTAAAGGTTGTTGTTTTGGTTTGGTTTTTCTGTTTGTTTGTTTGTTTTTTTGAGGGGGATAATTAATATGTTTTGCACAATTTTTCAGATGAAGTTTTCTTTTTAAACTATTTATGAGATCTTGTTTAAGCATATACTAATAGAATTGCTGTACATTAATTATGTCCCCAATGAAATGAAAAATTTTTAAGACCTTTTTTTTTTCCTTGCACAAATGAACCTCAATGAATGTTTCTAGTATTAGTATCTGGTCTTTTTCCTTCATAAGAATAAAAAAAGTAAAATACTAAATAGAAAGAATTTTCAACAGCAGAGATCAACGGTTTCAAAAGTGACTATTTGTTGTGAGATTTCTCAGAGACCTGATTTTCAGGCAGCATTTAGGAATGGTCTTCTGATAAATGAAAGCATTAGAGTCTAATACAAAATATGAGACATACTTGCAATCTTACTTATCTATTTTGAAAGTGTCAGTCATGATCTATGTATCTCCAGGAAAACAGCTGAAATTATGCTGTTTTAACAGTCCTGTGCAAGAAAAATACCGTGTGAGTACGAGTGTATGCAGTTGGTATAGATTGGTTCTCCACTTCTAACAGCTATCATTTGAAATCTTTAAAGTAGACTGAACATTCTGCTAAAAAGTTAATCCAAATAGCAGGCCTCTTACTGGAAGCAGAAGTAAGTCATTAATAATTTTTTTCTTATCTCTTACTTCAGTAACTCATACCACTACTAGAGAAATGAGTAGTGTCTTGCCATCCAGAATCATATCTCTGCATCCTGCTCCTACCATCTTCATGCTTGTAGATATTGCTATCATATTCCCATCTCACAGAGCTGTTATGTATCTCTGTCTTTTTCTTTATTTCAAAATATTTTTAGAGCTTCTTACTGCAGGAAAAAAAAAAAAAGAAAAAAGAAAAAAGAAAAAAGCTTGGAAACACAATTTAAATGGAACCCAAGTCTCAAAAGATCAATAGAATGTTGTTATGGTAAAGCAAGCCATATATTGAAATCAGCCTCTTTTCTATGGGGTTGTCTTTTAGTCTTTGAATGATGAGTTTTAGGAAGACCTAAGTGCTCCTTTACATTCTGCCAGTAATTTTAAGATACAAATTTTCAGTGACAATTTCTTCTGAGAAATGCTTTGCAAATTCTTTGTATAGCATGGCACTGTCTCTTTTCTGTTCTTCCTCTTTCTCTAGTGGAATCAGTGTGTAATTTAGTAGTCCATGTGAATGGCAGCTCCAGAGAAAAACCTAAGCCTGCTTTTTCATGCCTTATCAGGAACAGGTTAGCATAAAGGTTATCATAATATAGAAGTACTGAACTTCCAGAATTATTTCTCCCATGAAAATAAATATTTCAGCCAGGCAGAAGAAAGTAATTATTTTAGAATTTTGAATGGAAGCTAACTTCTAATCATGTAATCATCAGTCACATAAGGGCATGGAAGGACACTTCAGACCTCTGTTAAAGGTGGCCTTATATGAGAATGTATTTTTCATTAGGCAGTGCTTTCTTGTCCCAGAGGAGAAAGTGAAAGGTGCCAATCACGTAGAAGTAAAGGACATTTATGGTATGTAAATATTAATTTCAGTAGTGATGGAAAAGACAGCTTGTTAGATTTATAATCAAGATCATGCTAGAAAAACACAGTGAGGAAAACTAACTTCTACATGAATCTCAGTTTGAGGAGCTTTAGTGTACTTATTCATGAACCAAATGTGCAGCATTTTGTTCATAGTCTAGTACTATGTCTGACTTCATCAGCTTCATATAGGTGTTATCTGCCTTCTAGCAGTTCTTCAGTATTAGTAAGTATCTTTAAAACAACTGTAAACATGCCCAGAGGCTTATACAATAGGCACAAGATTTGTAAATGTAAATAACAAATTATAATAATAATTCCTAGTAATGTATTTCAGAGCAGATCTAAACAGAATGCATGTTTAGCCCTGTCAAACAGCAAAGAATTCCATAATGGTCAATAATCACCTTTTTCCATAGCACCTACCTGTTTTTGGCCTTCAGAATTCAGAGATCACCATTGTTCTGCTGTTTAGGTTACTGACAGATCCATTAGGCACATTTGATCATTTAATAGTAGAGAACTTCCTAAAATCATATTTCATACAATCTTAAACAAATACACTACTGTGAGTATTTCTTCCATAGTAGTTGAGAAATAGCCTTGAGGAAAACAATATTTGATTTTCTAGTTCTGTTGCTGGAGGCATTTCATCTCAACAGGACTACACAGGGAGGTCCAGTTCTACCATGAGCAGTGACTGAACACAAGATGGCATCAGTTCTAGCAGGGTTTGGGGCACAACTGATGCACAAAATATAACTATTAATGAGTAATACACTTGACAAATTTACATTTTAAATAGAAGTTCATTTCCTTTCAGTGACATGTATGCATGAACTCTATATTTATGGACAGTTTTGAAATACTGCATTAGACAATGGAGTCAGGTCCTGCCAGCAGGAATTAGACCTTGCAGAGTCTAGATATCTCTTTTGTGCTCATAGTAGTGCTTTACCATATGCTAGGTCTATTTATTTACTTACCCATCTGGAAATTTTTTCCCATCCTTGTTAGCTTGTCATTAGACTGTTTATGCTAAACACACCTGTGCGCTTACTTCCTACATTCTGTAGCAACAAATAACTCTTCTAGATCAATTCATACTCAGGTAAACTTCCAGGGTTTCCAGACAGTTTTCTGTAGCTGTACAAGTACATTACTGTCTTGTGCAAGGACTTGCGGAAGAAACTAATTTCTTTAGTTGTCAGGTTTGATTATATTTTCCTTTGTATTCAGGAAGATAACAGTGAGGCCAAGGCAAACCTGCTAGCAAATAGCCCATGTCCAGGCAGCCTTGGTCAGCCCAGGCTGTCAGACTAATTCCTAGGCTGGAGCTGGACCTGGAA
Organism: Lagopus muta; assembly: GCF_023343835.1. NCBI lineage: Eukaryota > Metazoa > Chordata > Aves > Galliformes > Phasianidae > Lagopus > Lagopus muta. The sequence continues at coordinate 19,652,659 of NC_064438.1, read as the reverse complement.
AAAGTTCTGAGGGGAGAGGAAAATGGTATCTTTTTCTATCAGAGAAAAGACCAAGAAATTTTCTTTTTCCTGTCTGCACAATTCTTTAAAAGCAGTGTTTCTAACCAAACAGAACTGTTCTTCCCATGCCTGTGGCCCAGCTATAGGCTGAGTCCCTTCTATGGGATGTGGCTCTGAGCTGAGTGTCCACAGTATTGATGCAGGATCACACCATCTCACCAGCACTCAGGCTGACCTAGAAATGCAGGTGGCACTTGCAGTGAATGGGAGGTTGCATGTTCAGTCTAGCTCTCCTGCCTTTGCACTGATTTCAGAAATGCAAATTCAATTTCAGAGTTCTAACTGGAAATTTCCAGTTACTGCTCTGTTGACAAACACTTTGCAAAAAAAGACACTCTTCTTTATACTTCTGTTTTACTTTCCATTGTACCAGTTAAATTCTTTTAACAGCTGATAAATAAATCCCTGCCTTAAAACAATTTAATTTCATTCAGTACAAGGAAATGTAGGGGCTGGACTTCCATATTTTCAGGCAAGATCTTCCACTGAATCTCCTTGAGCCAGACAGATGTAGTGTATCTGTCCTAAATCAAACTCATCACCCTTATTATCTCCCTTTATGCACAGGAATTAATCCATCTAGTGACAGCAGCAGTTTCACAGATAAACAAGTCACCTGGGCTTTTATTAAGGTCTGCAAAATGTAATGGGAATCTTCACATTGATTCTAAGGATCAGCTTCTTTATCACTACCTGCTTCTGGTGCTGGAAATAATCTAGCAGGAAATGGATTTAAATCATCTGAGACTGTATAAGTACTGCTAAGAAAAAAGGAGACCGTGGGATTTTTCCTGGAACCAAATGGCCCAAACTTGTTCTCAGCCATCCTTCATTGAGCTGTTTCTCTAAAGGAGACTATACAAATATAGAAATTACAACAAATACAAAGAGCATAGAAAAATTCTCAGCTACAGAATGATGTTTTACAGCAGTCATCACCATTAGCTATGCATTTTCAGCAGTGATGAACAAGAGCCTTCACAAAAATCTGTAACAGTGAAGGTGACCCACTGTCACCATCAGTACAGCTGAAACAAACCTTCCACTGCCTCACTGTGCTCACAGTCACTTTTTGATCTCCAGAAATGTTCAGCAAACGTCAGTGAATGTCAGTGGACGCATTTTTTTCTACATGAAGGAATTCAGTGACACACCTTTTCTTCATACAGACTTCAACATCTGATGGCAAATTTGTCAGACTGCTCCTCTGTTGCCATTTGTCACATGGAAACAGAATGTAATGGACTATTAGCAGGATGGCTGAACCTCCACTGCCATACCATCAAGACCCACCTCTAATGTTGTGGGCCAACCTCATAAAACAGGAGGTTTTTTTATTTTTGAGAAGCTTGTTTTATGCTAAGTGGTATACATAAACTGCATAGGTGGCACACATTTATACACGAGATGCCAAGCTGATCTTAAGATAATATTTCCTATGCTTTTTTTTAACATTTAAGTATCTGAAACACTGGAGAGTTTTGTTGCAGACAATCCAAGCGGTATTTCTATAGCAAAAAAACGAAACATTGTATGAAGAGGCCATACAGATTCACCTAGGTTGGCACAGTTATCCTAACTTTTCTGTGGTTATCTAAATGATTCGGAAAGAACATGATGAATCATACATCATTGAGAATAGAACTTACACAGTGTTTTACTGATATAAGAATAGCATAGCAGAGCAATGCAAAGAGTGAAGGATTACTTTTATGTCCTAGGAAAGAAATGACCTTCTCAGTTTTCATTTTAGATTGGAGAGCTTTTCCATACCTTCAGCAAAGTTGGGTCCAGTTTGAGTTAGATCAGAAGTGCAGAGGTGCGGGGTCAAGTGGATGGTTGACAATCTCTTAGCAAATGCAAAAACATCCAAGGAAGATCTGTAACACTAGTTGGCTACCAAGACACCTTTTTCACTCTTGGTTATTTCTGTCCCTAAAAATTAAATTCATATGCAGCTGGTAATATATAAATCACAAACATGCATATAGAGAAGACTGAAATCAGTTCAGATTGACATGAACATAGAAGAAAAGAGGTAGCTGAAAACCATCATTAGGGGAATTAGTCTTGAGACTCTTTTGTTCCATTATTTTGCCAACACATTTGTTTCAGTGATGGTAGTGCAAAATTGGTCAAAGAAACAGATACCGATTTTTTCAATTTTTGTACTGGATTTTGTTTCTGTTGTTGGCCTTTACCTTATTTCTTAATGCTTTTGTATTATTACCACACGCAAAGTTTTTGTTCTATTAATATAACACTTCTTTTCTCTCTAAGTAATAGAGAGCTGTTATCCAAAGAGAATGTACTTTATACTTGTGAATTACATTTTCATTGCTACTGTTCCTTGGCAACTATCACAGCAAGACTGAAAAATGATGCATTAAGCATATGTAACCTATTCCTCTACTAAACTAAAGAATATCTCCTTAGAGACCTTCTTGGATGCAGCACTGCAGAGACATTTCAGCAATCCTGTCCTTGATGACAGAATCATAGAACCATAGAATCATAGAACCACTAGATTTGGAAAAGACCTCTTAGATCACTTAGTCCATCAACCCATCACCGCTATGCCTACTAAACCACATTCCTAATGCCACATTTTCATATTTCTTGAGTACCTCCAAGGACGGTGACTCCACCACTTCCCTAGACAGCCTGTTCCAGTGATTCACCACTCTTGGAGAAGACTTTTGTCTTAATATCCAACCTGATCCTCCCCTGGCATAGTTTGAGGCCCTTACCTCTCATCCTTTTGCTGGGAAAAGAGGTCAACCCCCACCTCACTGCAACCTCCTTTCAGGTATTCACTAAAGCCTATGTAGACTACATGCACAGCCTATCCCTCATTGACTAGGAGGGTCAGCTGGTCATAGAATTTGGTCAGGTTGGTTAAGCAGAATCTGCCTTTCATGAATCCATGCTGGCTAGGCCTAGTCTCCTAGTTGTCTTGCATGTGCTCTGTGATCCTAGTGGAGATGATCTGCTCCATGACCTTCCCTGAGGTCAGGCTAACAGACCTGTAGTTTCCTGGATCCTTCTCTGACCTGTCTTGTAGATGTCGCATTGGCAAATCTCCAGTCATTTGAGACCTCCTGGTTGACCAGGACTGCTGATAAATGATGGAAAGTGACTTGGTGAACAAATCCACCAGTTCATTTTGTTTCCTTAGGTGGATTCCATCCAGCCCTGTAGACTTGCACTAGTCTAGGTGAAGTAGTAATATTGCTGGAGAAAGAAAAAATATCAAAGGTTTTACCTATTTAGCGTTCAAAAATACTGGTTATTCTATCACTGCATTCATTCCAAAAGATTTGAGTGGTTTGAGGACAATAAAGTATTGTTTGTCTATGTGTCTTTGAAATCTCTCTAATTACGTACTCTGTAGACTATCAAAATAATGTTTTGAGTTGTTTTTTTTTTTCTCAAATTTAAAAATGTGCTTGTTGGCAGACTTAGCTGTGATTACTTTTCCCTTCATTCTGGCCATTATGTGCTAGAGCAGAGAAATTGTAGAGGGTGAAATAAAATGGATATACTTCTATACTTTTAAACATAACTAGCACTAGTTAGCTATTTCAACATTGCAGGTAGTTGAATTAATATGTTAACATCATATGTTCAGTGAATCACTGAACATAAAAAAAACAAATCCAGACAATTTAAATGAATCAGTTTGTAAACACTTATGTTTAGCAAAGAACTTCCCTGAAATTAAAGACTGATTCTAGAATGTTTTATTAACCTTCATAATATCTTGACTGCATATGTCAACAATGTTCCACTGGATTCAGTGGATTTCATTTTTCAAGTTAATACAAGTAAATTCTTTAGAAAAATTGTAATAGTGATAATCCATTTTCAAACTGGCATGAACAACAAATTCTGTCTCAAATTGAATGATAAAAAAGTCAACTAGTCTAGCCTTAATTGTATGCATTTAATTTTTTTTTTCTTAATTCAAACCAAATTGAATTAGAGTACTAAAGATAGTGAAATAAGGCTTGTGTTTGGGTTACTGTATTTGAAGTTCAGGATAATATTATTTTAATAGTATCTTTGTTGTTTATGTGAACAAGAACTTCTAAATTGCTAATTCCATAGCAGCATTCTTATTTGACAGAATCCAGAATTAAACCTGAGTGAACATGAAAAACTGTACCTTCATTAGCAGCTATCCAATTAAACTGTCCAATTTCTCAGGATGCTGACTGATGACAGCACATTAAGGCAGAAATTATTCACTGCAAGTGATTCTGATTAATGCCATCCGTGGGCACATGCTCTCCACTACCTCTGCATATGCATACTATCACATGTTTCTCATCTTTTTATCACTCTTCCAAGCTCCCAGCTCACCATAGGAAGCACATCAGGGCAAATGCCCAGGCTTGGTTTCCTGGTTTTATCCATAATGATGGTAATTCTCCTTATTGAAGGAAATTAAAGATAGATTTCCAGTCACATTGTCTGGGAACTTGAAGTGAGTATACAGTACAGAAGACTCCAGATGTTTCTGTATACTGAGCAGAAATACTTGAGATCAGTTGCTGAGATTTGAGGGAAATAGATTTTTGTGCAGGTAACTGAAAAAAAAAAAAGAGATCCAAACCTCTTGAGTCTGCAAACCCACGAGAACCTGTGGAACTGTGGATACTCTTTTACTTAGCTTATAAGTCAGAAGGGAGTGGAGGTTGGCAATCAGAGAAATGCGGCAGCTTGCCTAATATTTCAGCTCCACTGGAGCAAAACTAAAACTGACTTGTAATATGCAGATCATAAATTCCTTAAATTCCAGTTTAAGTGCATTGCTGGTGTTGAGCAAAACAAGTTGAGCGTTTTAAACGTACAAGCTCCTTTGCAATTCAGACATGAGCTTTTTCCTGTGCATGTATGTACATCAGAAGTACTTTTGTTCTAAACAAAATGAAGTTACAGTGCTGTAAAAATTGTAAGAAGTAAGAATCAGCTTCTGACATTTTGATTTGAATTCAGACGTAATTTCTTGCATATTTATTACCTGTACATTACTTTAACTTTCTATTCATTATGTACATCTTTCCACATGCCAATCACATTCCTTTCAATTTTAACTTCACATTTTCCTTCAGAAACACTAACAGGGAAAAAAGTCAGAGTTAAAACGAGATCTGTATTTATACAAGAGTCACTGCAGGAAATGCTGTGGCTGATATAGGAGTAAGAGATCAAACAGAATGGTTGCAGTGGTCATCTCTGGTCTCAGGCACTCAGCTGCACTCCCAGTGTAAGTCTGGTGTTAATTCCTGCACTGTATACTTTTATGAAGAACAGAACAAAGCTCCAGTGTTTAGTGGACACCAGGATCCCTAAGGCTTTTGGCTGTTATTTACAGTTTTTGAAAGTAGAACCTCTGCAAACTGCTCTATAGTTATGTCTGATTGGGGAGACACTTTTTAAGTTATTTTAGGATGAAACACTGACACCAGAAAAGCAACCTTCTGTTTGATGAGGCCATTTTGGAGTCTGCCTACAAAGTTATTTCTTGAGGCAAAAGGAAGCAGCTGGCAGGAGTTAGTGTACAGTATCTTTTTATTTTTCTGAGACTGCTGGGAAAACTAAGAGAGTTCTTAGGGTATAGGAAGCATTCCCAGAGCATTATCATGGGATATCATCAGCACATCCCAGCTCACACAAAGGAAGATGGCTTAGCATCTGTTTTGGAGATGCACAGTGTGCAAGCCAGGAGTCATAGATATTGGCAATCAGACATGAGGTTGGATAGGAGTGTGCATGCCAAGCTCTTTGGATACTGCTGATCGAGCATGGCAATGGATATTTTGATTGGAGGGCACATATGAATAGCAGTAAAACTGTGTTCCCTTCCAGTGTTTTGAATGTGAACAAATGAAAGAATTTGCTTATCTACTTGTAAGCTCAAAAATGTAACATATTAGGAAAGAGGTAGAAATAGAGTCAAAATGTTAAATAAAGGAATCTTTTTTGAGATATATGTCGCACTCAACTCTTTTAATCTTTCTCTGCCTTGATTCTCCATTACTTTTTTAAAAGAACAAATAAATTGTAGTGATTGGGACTTTTTATATGAAGACAGAAATATATGCATATAAATGCATATATTTGCATATAAATATGCAAATATAGAAATATAAGCAACCTTATTGAAGCCAACAAACTTAAAATGGCACAAAATAATAAATTAATCACAATCCCCTGATCATAATAACACTTCAGACTCCATAGAAAGGCTTTCCTGCAGGACATAAATTGTTACTGCAATTGTGTATAGGCACACATTTATATATATTTATTTTTAAAGGAGAAGCAGGTATGAGTTTTAGTATCTCAAGTTTACCTTTGCTGTACTACGTCTCCTTTTGTATCCCACCTATGTCTCTGCCCTGATATCCAAGGGATGGCACCAGTGCCTGCTGAAATAGCTCTAAGGAATATTTGACCTGCAGTATTTCTGTAGCAAGCTTCTGGAGAGGAAGAAGAGGATGCTACTGGTGCCAGAAGGAAAACAGATTTGGGCCATCCAGGGTCCTTAGCTGTTGGAGGCTCACAGCACTGTTCAGGCACATGGCAGGGTTTCAGGAATGTTTTTACAAGGGCAGCTTCCATGGATTTTGAAAACTGAACAAGGAAGATTCCATTTTCCTGGGCAGATTGATTAATAGACATTAAGTGGTGATAACACTTAAGAAATAAATTTGTTTTCAGGGAGTTAAAAGCTGGAATAAAAGAGATAAGTTAGAGAAAAGTGAAGATGTTTTCTAATATCCACTGTACGTATATATATATATACGTATATATATATCAACGGTACATATATATATGTTCCAACATAACATAATCCATACTAATCTTGGAATCGTAGACAGAGTATACCAGGAACTGAGTCTTGCCTGGAAGGAGCTGCTGTCAACAGAGAGACACGAGTCTATTTCACGCAGCAGAATTTCACAGCACACAATTTTACTTATTATGTGGCTGATTAATTGTTTCTCTTATTATGTTATCACCTGAAATTCCTGCTGCTATATAAAGTGTCAGCCCTGTGCAGCAGAAGTGTACTGGTGGCAGCTAATGGATGTCTGGGGTAAAGCTGTCATTTTGCAGCAGATGTAATTTACCCACACACGGTTATCCCCTGCTGCCCTAGCTCAGCAGAAGCAGGCTAGCAGCCCTGCCTGCATCACTCCCAGCTCTGCTGGTGCTCAGCAGCATCTGTCAGCTGCCATCAGGTGTCCTGGAGGATTCAGAGACACACCAACATGCCCGCATCAACCTTGGGACAACAGACAGATTGGGAAACCGAATGGCAGCCTGAACAAGTAGAGCAAATGGAAAAAACAAAGTGATTGGCACAGTAGGTAAAGATCAAGGAATTTCAAAATGGAATTAGAGATGTTATCTGATTTGAATGTTGTGAGAAAATCAACTGAGATCAGACAAGTCAGCATAATAATCCTGTTTCTTTGTTGCATCAGATGTGAAATTCCAAGCAAAAGAAAACATGCTGTTCCAAAAACCTCCAAACAAAGAAGATTTTGATATTTAGTGATGTTGATCAGGATCTTTTAATATCATTGATAATGAATTTGTCGCATTCGAAACCATAGATTTCAGGAAATATCTGCAGTTCTTGTGTTTTAATTTATCATTACCTGCTATATGTACATTGTTCAGAGCTTCCTCACAGTCTCTGCATGCCCTTGTTTTACACCTTTTAAATAGAGCTGGAGCAGATTTCTTGAATTGTCCCTTTAACTCCGCTACTGAATTGTTTGGAGACTTTGATCCAGTTATCCATTCTCTCTCCCCTGTTTTCCTGCCTACAAAATGTATGTAATACTCATTATTTTCTAAATGCTTTGAAGTCTTTACGTGGCAGCAACTAATTGTAAAATACTACTTTATAATGCCAGGAATGAGAGCTAGGAGTCATCTGTAAGCACAAAATAGATGAAAAACCACTAATGATCATGTCAGAGTTAAAAAGTTACCTGAAGTACCAGGATAATACCTGAAATTGTCAATATTTAAATCAGAAAATAATTGTCCCTCCCATAGTATCAGCCAACAGCATTACCTTTATTTTCATGATTAAAACGATGTTTCATAAGGTCAGACCAAACAAACAAAATGTCAAGCCAAGATCTTGAAAGTAGAGAAAAAAGATAGAAGAGATTTTTGTCAAAATTTCTACTTATAGAGGAGGTCCTGAATATTTCAATAATGGAAAAAGGAAAGGAAAGGAAAGGAAAGGAAAGGAAAGGAAAGGAAAGGAAAGGAAAGGAAAGGAAAGGAAAGGAAAGGAAAGGAAAGGAAAGCCCATTTTCAAGAAAGTGAAATTTATCATCCTCCTGAAAGAATGTTGAAGATCAGGTAATGTAGCAACAATTTTCCAGCCACAAAGGCACAGTAGCTGTCGTATTAGATATAGACTACCATGATTCAAAATCATTTGGTCGCATCAACGGTGGAACATAGAAATACTCTTAAACTCCTTACAAGCCACAGACAATAGCAACTGCTATAAATGATCAAGGCAGGATAATCAGTCAGAAAGTAGTCTGCTGTCCTGATGTTCCTCTGAAAGAACAACATCTTTTCACCAGTGAATAAAAACTCCAGTTGTATATCTTTGTGGGCTTCGGAGATGCAGTGGGTCCTGTATTCACAACTGTGAGAAGTTTCTTTCTTAATCCACCTTACTGAAAATATTTAATTAAAATTTCTTAATAAGACATTATAATTGATTTCCATACATGAGGCTGTATTTCACATTATTCTATGACTTCTGCTGATTTTCTGGCATGAAAAATAGTAAATAGCAATGAAATATGGGGAAAGATCATGAAAATAGCAATGAAATCATTTTCATCTCCAAACTAAAATTTTGGACCAAACTGCCAAAAATAAAACCCAAACCACATCATGAGATTTCAAACATGAACTCCATGCAATGACTGTGTGAATACAAGATATACAGTTGAGTTATACGTCAGAATTCTAAACCAAATACAAGCATCTTCTCAGTCATTTCTATTTTGGTCTGTTTCGCTGATCAGAATCACAGTAGTAGGAAATTTCAATTTTTTTTAATTTTTTTTTTTTTATTAAGAAATAAAGAAATATCAAATATGGGGCCTAAAATGTATACATTCACGTTAGAATGTATCTGCTGTGCTTAGCCATCTAAAATTAAGCATCTCTTTCAGCTTCTTTTCTTGAGCAGCTCATTGAAAAACATCCAGATCAAGTATTTAAATATACTCCAATTTTATTTAAAATCATTAAATTGCTATACTTACTTTAGCTTTCTTTAGCTTTCTTTAGTTTACTTTAATTTTTGAGAACTTCCCTATGTCAGAAACGTGCACATAAAATAGGAAGATCTTTCTGCTAAGTAAAGATATAGTACATAGATATTCACTATTCTTAAAAAGAAAGCCTTCCATCTAACTTGATCTGTCTTGGTTCCTCCTAGCTGCTTACATTCATATAAAAAAAGGAAAGGACTTCTATTAAATTTAATAATAAATCTTACTTGATTACAAGAAGATCAAGCATGATATTCAGGTGCTAAGTGTTACTGTTACAGCTGCCTGAAGGTCTGGCCCAGTTTGTACCTTGACTGCTTTTGTTCAGTCAATCATGATACTTTTGACCAAAATTATGCATGACCAAACAGACATTTTTAATGCCAACCACTAGTACGTATTATGGTTGCCAAGGAAGGCAAATAGCACAAATTATAAACTTCATCATTCTCTTTTTTGTTTCTTCACTATGGAATATTAAACTATTCTCAATGTTTTATTTTGTTTTATTTTGTTTTGTTTTTACTAAACATTCAACTGCAAAAGCAAGTGGGTGGCTTTCTGATACAATAGTTTCTGGATTTGGTTCTTTTTGGTTCTAATATCACTGCTTTTTCTTCTGTAATAAATTAGACTAAAATACATAAATTGCATTAAAACATGATTCATCTGTGTAAAAAATGCTTCAGGAGAGAAAACGACCTGTCAGTAAAGGGATTTAGAAAAAAACATTTCCAATTGACCAGCGATTCATCTCTAAAATACTGTTTTGATTCTGGATATCAAAGTAAGATAGTTACTGGATTTGATTTGGAAAACATTGGTATTCTTTCTTAAAACTAGAGAACCCTCTGTCAAATTTGACACTTTTGAGATTGGATGTTGCTAATCCCTCTATTTCAGCATGATCTTTTATTTTTTCCATGCAGAGTAACATACTGTGACTGGTTGCTTGCTCTGAAAGTAAAGTCTCTGTACAACCAAGATGTTATAATTGCAATATGTATAACCAAGATGTTATAATTGCAATATAATCAAAAGAGTGAGGCAAAGCAAACAAGGATCACAAAGAGAATAAGTAGAAGAGCTTACCCTTGGGTTGAGCTCACTAGAAGATATCAAAGAGGAGGATCTCCAGAAGAGATCCTTCCCCTCTGGTAGCCAGCTCTTAAATAGGTCCAGGAGGGGTGGAGCCTGGCTCCACCCCTTCCGGCAGCACAGGTGAATTGCCTTCACCTGTGCTCCTCTGGCTGACTCATGGCTCACCTCAGGTGATCAATCAGAGGTTCAGGCCGTGACTCAGCAGTTCCCATACACTCCACCCCTTCACGGCGTGAACCAATGATCAGGTTAACAAAAGGGTAAGCTTTCCCTAATACAGAGATCCGGTATATCGCGACGCTTATACAATTTTATCGCGACGTATGTTGGTACAGTTCAAGACAAGTGATGATTAGTGGATGTCCATATTCTTCTATGGGCCAGTGCTCGATGATGTGCCTGGAGGTATGAAGTCCTGAGGTGCAAGTCCATTCTATGTTCCATCAGTCCCATGCAGACCATCACCGGGTGTTGTACGTGATCTGACAGCAACACTGGAACGCTTGATGGCATTTTGTTCCTTCCGGTGGTCCTGAAGGCTCACAGACTCACGGGGAGTAATACAGATGTTTTACAGGTACCAGGAGGGGAAGGTCTGCTCTCCAGGGCAAGATACAGGCCGTATTTCTGTCTTGGGTCAACACTTCCGCTTGTACTGGGGCACGTCCTGGCCGCCTGTACCACACCTTTTTGCCGGATATCTGCGGCTGCATAACGATATCAGGCACCAAAGGAGGTGTCCTGATCTGCCATAGGGACATGATGGGGGTCCCTTTAGCAATAAAGATCGGAGTGTTGACCATAATATCAGTAGGCCATGTACCTATTACTGGAGGGACTACTGAGCCTCCCACCTCCAATAGTCTCCCCCAAGGTGCAAGTAGGCCACACCACTTGGGTCCTACCTGCACCTTCCAGGGCCATTTTATTTTATGGGTACCTGGCTCTAAGTTTTCAGGGGCAGGGAGCAGAAGATTATTTTCATTACCAATTTGGGGTCTTACCTGATGATCAGTGCCCGTAATTTGGATCCTAAGCGGGGTGGCCCATGTCGTCTGCAACATTCTCAGGGCACTGGGTCTGCCATCTCGAGGTCTTTCATTCAGGTCCCGCAGGGTTTCATACAGTCTTTTTGTCCACCCCTGCAAGGACTGGGAGTCTGTCTTCAGGGCAGCCTTAAGAATACCATTATAACGTTCAATGAGGCCTGCCCCTGTTGGATTATATGGCAGGTGGAATCGCCATTCGATGTTATTTTCTTCTGCCCAGCGCTGTATCGTTGCACCAGTAAAATGAGTCCCTTGGTCGCTCTCAATGACTTGAGGTGTCCCGTAGGCAGACATCAGTTTAGTGAGTGCCTTGATGGTATATGCCTGGTTTGCTTTCGGTACTGGATAGGCCTGCAGTAGCCCACTTGCAGTGTCGACACAGGTCAGGGCATATCTTGCCCCTTCGGAACGAGGAAGGGGCCCGATGTAATCGACCTGCCATCGCTGGAGAGGATTGTGTCCCCTAGCAAGATGGGCTGTTGTTTCGGGCAACGATCTCGGTCTCATCTTGGAGCAAGCGTCGCAATCCTGGCATGCCTGGACGATATCAGATAGTTGTATGGGCAGTCCCCATGCTTTAGCAGCTGCCCACATTGTCTTTTGTCCAGCATGCCGTAGCTTCTGATGTAACCAGCGGGCGATGTTCTCAGATGGTGAATTCTCAATCCATCGAACTCGGGCCAATGTGTCGGCTTCATCGTTTCCCGGTGACTGTAGGGGCTGATGACCAGAAACATGGTAGACACGTACAGTCCTGTGTTTGACCGTATTCCATATATCTAACCACATGTCTTTGCCCCAGATCGGTCGGGCGTGGATAGTCCATTCCTGGGTGGCCCACTGTGCAATCCAGAGAGTGAGCCCCCGGTACACAGCCCAACTATCTGTGCAGATGTTCAGGATACCATCACCGGGTTCCTTGGTTATAACCATCCACACGGCTCGCAGTTCTGCCCATTGGCTGCTCTGGCCATCCCCCTCATCGAACCAGATTGTCTCGGTGGAAGGATGGTATGCTATTGCTCTCCACTTGCTCGGGTTGCCCTTGCTGGACCCATCTGTGTACCAGGCATCTTCAGGGATAGGATATTTTCCCTCCTGAACGGGACTCTTCTCTGGTGGAGCAACCAGTATTTCTTTTGGTGCATCACTGTGATACGTAACTGGGCCTAGGATCTTCTGAAGTTCTTCTTTCAAGGGGGATGAAGACAGACTGCTCCTTTGGCTGAGATAGGCGACCCATCGTGCCACTGTTTGTGCTTGGGCCACCCCTGTCTTAGGAAGGTGGGTCAGATCCTTCACCCACCCCTGAATTGGCAGAGTGGTCTTAACTATAACTGCAGCTGTCTGAGTTATTGGCTCTACTGCCTGTAATGCCGAATAGGCAGCCAATAACTGTTTTTCAATCATACTGTATCTTTCTTCTGCTCCGTGCCAAACCTGAGACCAGAAACCAATGGGGGTCCGAACAGAACTCTGGCGCTGCCACAGGCCCCAACCGAAGCCGTCTTGAGTAACATGAACGTCCAACTCGGCTGGGAGGGTAGGATCGAATATACCCAATGCCTGAGCTTGTTTAACTGCCAGTTTTGCTTGTTGGAAAGCATCCTGTTCGGTTTTCCCCCAGTCCCATAGCTGCCCCTTTTTTGTGAGTCTGTATAGTGGCCTTAGCAGCTGCGCTAGGTGAGGTATAAAGGAACGCCAATAACCCAATATACCTAGAAACTCTTGCAGCTGCTTTGATGTTGTAGGGACTGGGAATGCCTGAACCTTATCTATAACAGCACTGGGTAGCACTTTGGTCTTTCCTGACCAAACCACCCCCAGGAATTTTACGGACAAGCCTGGACCTTGCACCTTTTGGGGATTTATAGCCCATCCCCTTTGTTGCAAATAGGCAGTTAATGAATCAGCTGCCTGTCCTACTACCTCCAGTGAGTCGGATGTCAACAGGAGATCATCAATATAATGATATAGGTTAACATCATCAGGTTTTCTCCAGTCAGCCAGGTCACGCGCCACTAAATTGTGACAATATGTTGGTGAATGCACGTACCCCTGTGGCAGGACCTGAAAGGTCCACTGCCTGCCTCCCCACGTAAACGCAAACTGATCTTGCGATTCCTCAGCAATTGGGATACTGAAGAATGCATTTGCTAGATCTAGGACACAATGATAGGTTTTTATCTCCCTACTCAATGTGTCCATTAGGGAAGCAATATTGGGTACGGCCGCATGAATAGGCGGCGTGACCTTATTTAATTCTCTGTAATCTACTGTCATCCTCCATGTGCCATCCGACTTTCGCACTGGCCATATGGGGGAGTTATACGGGCTGTGTGCAGGTCTTATAATGCCCACTTTTTCTAATTCCTGCACCGTTCTCGATATTTCATCTTGCCCACCCGGGAGTCTATACTGTCTAACGTTAGTAATCCGGCGCGGTTTCGGCAGGCAAACAGGCTCATGTTTCGCATGGCCTCTTAATATTGCCTGCACCGCCCGGATACTGATACATCTTTGTCGAAGTCTGAACTCTCCCACAGTTGTTTGGAGAGCCAGACCCCATAGAATGTCTATGCCCAGGATGTATTCTTGGACTGGGGCAATAGACACCTTGTACTCCCGGGGTGGGAGACGCCCAACCCCCAATTTTAACCATGTTTGGGTGACAGGAATAGTCTGTCCCCCAAAACCACCAATCATCACTCTGTCGCCATGAAATTTTTCCGGATCTCCATAGATAATTGATGTTTCTGCTCCAGTATCTACTAGTGCCATCACTCTCTGAATATTTTTTCGGGACCAATAAATCGTTAATTCTACATAGGGCCTCCGGTCCCGTCTGGAGGCCCTACGGGGACTAACACCCCTTGTCAGTGCATGAATTGTGCTAGGGCCAGTTCTTTTGCTTCTGATGGCTCAGGCATTGTGGCCCGAGACACCTGAGGTGGCTTCTTTTTCCTGTTTGGAACAATGAAATCTTCTAGGTTCCATGTTGTTGTTGGAACCCTTTCTATAGCTCTTACCCTGGATTTCTTAGGGTAGCTCTGGAATTTTTGATTGTCCTTTAGTTGTCTCCAGAGCTGGAGAAGGACGTGATTGGGTTGGCGGTCGATCTTAGCAAATTGGACCCCAGCCCGAATTAAATCATTAAACATTTGTTTTCGGGATACCCTTATGGGTCCCGATCGAGGAGCTCGAGTAGCCGGCATTCTGGTTTTATTTACCGGCAGGACCTCTGCTTCCTCCAAAAACCGAATATTGCGCCTAGTCCGCAGGCGTTCTGTTTCTCCCAAATCGGCAACTAACTGGGCAACCTGCTGGACTACGGCTTCTGATGCTACAAGGGGATTTAATATTGAAACTAAGGTACCGTACAGATGGGAGGGAGCTTGTTGTAGAATTAAATCTCTCATCCCTGCTGAAAATTTAACCATATCAGGGCCATCAAATGTATCTTCATAGATGGCCTCTCTTACACCCAGTTCACGGATATAGTTCTGAAGGTCCTCCATGGAGGACCACATACCTGTATGTAACGGTATGTCTGATTTATTCGGCCATACCATACGGCAGGCCGCCATTAACCATTCCAGTATGGAATGGTTTTCATCACGATATTGATTGCCCACGTATAACCTTTGCCTAAGAGCAGGATGGACAGTCATGGTGGCCAACTTAGATATTTCTGGGCCATTCACCACGACACTTTCTGCCCCAGAATCCCACAGTCTCAATAACCAAGCCGGCACACTTTCTCTGGGCTTCTGCCGAAATCGTTGTACTAAATCCATTAATTCTGTTGCTGTGTATGGCCGAGCTGTCACATGTAAATGAGTGTGGGCAGGGGGCCATTGATCAGGTGGCACCCCTGCCGGTCTGTCCTGTACTTTTTTTGTTTTTTGGGTTATCACAGGACGGACCTCCAATGGATCAGTTTGAATTGGACATTCAAGGTCTGATTTGGATTTCTTGTTGTCCTGATCAACGAAGTCTGTTGATTCAGGAGCCTGGTCATCATTTATTGAAATATTACGAATTTGGCTTACAGGAAGATGTAGAATTGGCTTCTTCCCCGTTAAAACGCCAAGTTCGTGCTCTAACTTTTCAATGCGATCTTTCAAAAGTTGATTTTCGGTTTCTAAAGTATTATTTCTTGAGTCCGCATGATTTAAAGCGGTTAATAGTGGCCATGCCACCATGGAGGCAGCCAATTGTCTTTCTTTGGTGATGAGAATGTCCTTGCCAAGTCCTTGAAAATAGTCTGCCATGCGAAATGGGGAGAGATTGCCCATAACACGTAAGGGACCCCATTTTTCAATGATGGCAGCTAACTCGTAATAGGGCGATCCCTCAAACCCTGGGATCTGCCCTGGAATCATTTTCTCTAGGGGAGTATTGTTCTCCCCCTTGACCCATTTATAGAAATTCCACAGGAAAGACATGTTAATTTTAGAATATTCAGCCTGCCTGGCTCGCCAAGTGTACAACCAAGATGTTATAATTGCAATATGTATAACCAAGATGTTATAATTGCAATATAATCAAAAGAGTGAGGCAAAGCAAACAAGGATCACAAAGAGAATAAGTAGAAGAGCTTACCCTTGGGTTGAGCTCACTAGAAGATATCAAAGAGGAGGATCTCCAGAAGAGATCCTTCCCCTCTGGTAGCCAGCTCTTAAATAGGTCCAGGAGGGGTGGAGCCTGGCTCCACCCCTTCCGGCAGCACAGGTGAATTGCCTTCACCTGTGCTCCTCTGGCTGACTCATGGCTCACCTCAGGTGATCAATCAGAGGTTCAGGCCGTGACTCAGCAGTTCCCATACAGTCTCCTATTTATTTTCATGGAAACTACAACAGATGCAAAGAGCCCAATAATACTATCTGATAGAGCAAATTCTCAGCTAGAAAACACTATTTTTCAACATAGTCACCACCATTAGCTTTGCATTTTCATTAGCACAGGACAAGAGAAACCAGATGATCTTTAAGGTTCCCTCCAACCTAAGCCAAACTAAGATTCCATGATTCTATGCCACAGACATAACCAGTGTGACACACTGTCACTGTTGCCACTCTGAAATGCACCGCCCACTGCCTCACTGTGCTCACATCCACTGTTTGGTCTTCACAAACATTCAGCAAGTGTCAGTGAATGTCAATGTATTCATTTTTTTGCTTGTGGAGAAAGTCCATGATGCACCTTTGCTTCCATGTCAGACACCATTCTGTCAGACTGCCCCTCTGCTGCCATCTGTCACACAGAAACAACATGTAGTGGGATATTGGCAAGAAGATTCAACCTCTGCTGCCGTACCACCAATATCCATTTGATGTCGTGGGCAAATGTAATAAAACTAGAGAGTCTCTAGCAGTGTTCAAGAACAGACAGATATTGGCAGAATGAGGGAGATATTACATCCGCACTACAATTCTGAGTGGCCTCACTCAGGGTAAGATAACGAAATGTTTTTTTTTACCAAATGCTCATGTGATATGCTTCAGCTAATTACAAGTTATCTAAAAGAGTAAAAATACAGTAGTTAGGAAACTTCTGAATCTCTTGTAACTGTGCTGAACAGCGCTAACTCCCTTGCCAGATTACTGGAAGGCAAATATTAAATTCCAGCAAAGAAGCAATTACTAAATCCATGTAGTTCATTCAGTACTGATTACTTTTGACATGTGAATGATCTGACTGGGTCTAAAAAAGCAGCTGAAATAAAATAAAGGATAAATGTCTGTGACTAGTGTAAAATTGCATCTGTTTCTTCTATGTGCAGAAACAAGGTGACAAAATGAATGCTGTTATTTTTGAGATGGCAAGATTTGTTCTTCTCCCATACTGAACATTTTGAATGCAAATATTTCATTACTTTCAATGATTAAATTAAATGCACCATACAGTATACCAAACCCTGGTCTGGTGAAAAGCATTACTGAAGACACTGGGTTCCCTCATATTATATCAGTTAGAGATGTTGTTCATGTTTGTAGGCAAATTTATTATGATCAATTATTCAAAAACATTTTCTGTTCACCATTTTTTTCTCAGTCGCAGCACTAATTAAAAAGTGTAAGTAATCCAGTTGCAAAGCTTGTGTTTTTAAGTGTCTGACAAAAAGCCTGTAACTACTTGTGTGGGAACTGTTGAGTCATGACCCAAACCACTGGTTGATCACCTGTGAAAGCAATTCAGCTGTGTGACCAAAAGGAGACTGGCTCCACCACTCCTAAACCCCATTTAAGGGCTGAATGCCAGTGGGGAAGGATCTCCAGAAAGAGATCCTTTTTCTGTGTTTTTTTTTCTGTGAACTTAGATCTTCAGGTACAGGTGAGCATTCTGTCCCTGTTTGCTTCTTTTCCCATTTTCACCATGATAATCTTTCCAGCTGTAACATTACTAGCACTGGAAGTAACCAGTTGGAAATGCTGTCTGTGATACCTTACATTACCTGGTGAATGTCAATGAGAATCTGCAGAAATAAAATTGCTGTAAAGGTATTTTTAGTATCTTTTAGCTCTCATGAATCAATTTAAAAAAATACTGTAAAGAGATTCTATTCTGGAAATCATAGCACCTCCATGAGAAACAAGCTATGAGTTTTTCATTTGGAGGAAGTGAGAAGATAAATTTCAAACTTCTCTTAATGTTGTCACACTTCTTCCTTCCTCTCCTGAAGGTTTCATCCTCATTAAAATAACTTTGTGATCTTCACATAGCAATAAATTGCTCCTGCAGGAAGGCAAGGAGTCAGTATATGTGTGTGGGTTTATACATCCACTTGTTTTCAAACTGGCAGCTCCAAAGGCATCCAGTGATCAGCAGTGTTTTCTTCCTTTTCTCACAGCCCTCACAGCCCAACCCCAGTTTGACTCTGGAACTACAGAATTCAGAAGCAGAGAAACAGAGCAGCAACATAGTAGAATTAAAAACAAAATCACTGATTAAACTATTGATTAGCCACTCTATTAAAGCTAAGATACTCTTCCATATGGAATTAGACTTCTTAATGTGGACTGGAGTCAGGTGAAAGATCTGAAACTGACACAGAAAAAGCTCAGAGATCTGGGATTTGAGATGTGCGTGAGGGAAGGATACTGCTCAGGGAAAGTCTGGGACTGTGAAAGAGAGACATGGCATACACCCTCTGCAGAACTGTTCCTGGTCATTCCTTTTTACAACTGTTGTGCCTGGGATTCTTAATCTTTACTGCAAGAAATGGAGCTCTAGAGGCCTGACTGATCCTAAAGTGTGGTGCTGTTGTGCTGGAGCTGCATGGGGAGGATGCTGACAAGCCATATGCATGGCAATGGAGACAGGGAAATTAAAAGGGAAAGTACAATAAGAGGCAAGGCATCACTGAAGGGATTGAACATAAGGATGATTCTTATAGCATCAGTGCTCTGAATGTGGGATATGATTGTATCTGTCAGATAAAATACAAAGACATTATCAGAAGGCAGTGGAGGCAATAAGATTTGGAATGATTTCCAGATATTAGTACATAACGCAGACTAAGGGCGCGCTTGAGAGTTGAACTGTAAGAAGATGCACTGCTTTTCCAAGTATCTTGCCACACCAAAACCCTATGCGTGTGTGAGCCCATGATTTTGCTGAGTGCAGTACTCCTACCAGCTCTGGAAATCATTGTTCCTGTGCAGACTGCTTGCTCAATACATCTCTTCTGAAACCATTATGAAACGCACTAACTTCAGTTTTTAAATATGTCAGTGACTGCAGTTTACGTTATGTCTTGCCTTCTCAGTATATGCCTTTTAGCTTCTGTCCCGCTCCAATTTATAGGAGGGAGAGGAGGTTCTTTTATTATCTGTATACCCGGCGTGAGATTAAGAAGCAACGGTTCAAATGTTGGTCCGACCAGTTTATTACAAATCTTAATCAGGGAAATGGGGAAGGGGAGGACGGACACTATTATGAATTAGGGTAATGGGGAAGGGAAGGAGGGCGATAGAAAAGATAGAAAAGAAGAAGCAAGGAGTCTTTATAGGCAGCAAGAGGGACATAGTCACCACCATGGATCCAGCGAGGTTCGTAGTTCAGTCTTTGATCTTCAGTAGCGGTGGGTCGTCAGGCAGAGTTGTCCTGTTGCCAATGACGACGGTGAGAAGGACGACGACGACGACCATGGTGATGATGGCCCCTTTTCAATGCTTTCAAAGTGGTCGAGTCAGCTGTCTTTGGAGTGACAGCTCAAATCCAAAGTGGTCGAGTCAGCTCTCCTTTGAGTGGCAGCTTCTGGCTCTGGGATCTCAGCAGAAACTCCTTTGTTCCCATCTTCCGGGCCTTGCCAGCAGATAAGAGGGAGCAGGGGTACCCATCTGCATCCTGTTTCTCACAGAACACGATGGTATCGTTCCCCAATTTTCCCACACCTAGCTGGAGTTGTTTTGTCACAGGCCAGATCTTCTGCCAGTAAACACTCCTGAATACTCTCATCCGCTCTTCTATAGAGCAAGCAGTTCTGGGGGAAGGGGCTTTCAAATGTTCCCAAAGCGATATCCATTGTCACACGGTTAGCACCCATTAGTTGCCTCCTCAACAAATCATTCAGAGTCTTATCACAAGAAATACCTCAGGAAGCAAGCTTTGAGCCAAAAAACAGAGAAGGATTCTCACAGCTTCTAAACTTTTATAATTAATAATTCTCTTAGTTTGAACAATGTTTAGGACAAATATCATCATATAGTTAGAAAAATAAGATTTTTTTTTTTTTTTCATCTTTTCCTTCTTCCAGAAACTTAACATTTTTGCAGTATATATATCACCTTAATACTCTTCTTGTACATAGGATTTTTCCCTAGTCAGCTCTGGAAGTCATAATTTCTTCCATCAGTGGTCAAATAAAATTGTTTTAAAAAGTAGAATTAGGAATGCGTAGCATATAATTTAGTCATCTATAAAAAGCAAGAAAAGATGTAACATCTCGCTTCTCAGTTCATCACACCTAAAAAAGACTATTATATTGTATGATTTATATTTTTCTGAGAGAGTAATGAGATACCTTTAGTATATTTTTCTTCTTACTATTTATTTATAAAAACAGGAAAAATAAGTATAGTAAATAGTGCTGTTGGAATCAGTGTGCTCATGCATGAGTCTTCACTGTAAGTAATGCTAAGCACTTATATTTGAATTGAAAGCCATTAGAATTAAAAGTCAGGAAGAAATACTTCCTGTGAATATGATCCTAACTTCATTGAATGCTTTCTTAATTAATATTCCTTCAGTTGGTTGATGGTAACTTACAAGCTAAGTTAGCTGATCTGGGTGTGATTAAACTCTTGTAAATGAAATGTGTCTATGCACTGTTATAACTGTCTCCTGCAGGTAGTGACTATGATAATGCATAAGGAAGCATGTTCTTACTGCTATGTTTTCTCATTTGGTTACTACTTCTGAATAGCTAAAATAGTATAACTTTATTACATGCTGGTGTGGACAGAGCCTGTTCATTAGGATCCCATTTAGATAGTTCTACTCAGCGTAGAAAAATGCCCAAAATTACAAAGAGTGGTACTAAAACAAAATCTGCACATTCTTGAGACTGCTGAGTCTATTTCTCATTGACTGAAAAGTAAAACAGATGGCTTTCTCAGTCCAAGACTGGCTTGTATACTATCATCATAAACAGAGGAAAAGTATTTTTTCGTTTAAGCACAGCATCGCTGGGAACACAGAATCGTCTTCTATTTAAAATTACAGTTGCTTTGTTTCTTGTTGCTTTTGTGAATCAGAGGGATCAGATGGGAGAAAACAGCTTCTTGGCTGTACATATAACCATCAGCAATTCACCCACAATATATGGATAGATTGGCTGCCAGGCTATAAAACTGCTTCAAACCACAACAAATAAGTTGCCGCAAATTACACACTGAGGAAAATGGAGGTGTGTGCTGCATTACTGGAATCAGCTGGCAGGGAGTGCGTAAGGGGTCTGATGGCCTCTGCAAACAGTGAAGTTATCCCTGCAGTGGCTATGGTGACCTCTGAGACGTATTTCTTGACAACTAGGTTTAAAAGTACTATGGTTAATCTGAGATCCACGTGTGTCAATCATGGCTTTTATTTCTTTATTGTTTGATGTTCAAAAAAAAAAAAAAAACAAAACCAACATTTCACAAAAGCAGTAAGATTCACAACAGAAGATGCAAAGTGAGCCCGTGATTTCATATGAATGAAAAAAGAGCCTCAAGATCTGTCCTGAAT
Source organism: Lagopus muta (assembly GCF_023343835.1). Lineage (NCBI taxonomy): Eukaryota > Metazoa > Chordata > Aves > Galliformes > Phasianidae > Lagopus > Lagopus muta. The sequence continues at coordinate 19,630,881 of NC_064438.1, read as the reverse complement.
TCTCCACACTGACTTAAGCAGTATGTTAGCAAAAGAAAAATAAGCAGCAGAAATCCAATAAATTCATGAGAAATGCAGGTTGACCTTGGTAGGCTTCTAGTCATTGCTGAAAATCAATGATAGATAATGAAACAAATATATTTGTCATCATTTTTGCTTTTTTTTTTTTCTTCTTGTAATGCTGTTTTGTTTGTTTGTTTGTTTTTGTGAATTTAGTAGTTTCCACAAACAATAGGAAAGAAAAAGCTAAAGGATCTTTCCAGAAACTTCATTTTAAAACCATTATTAATATGACCATTTGCATATGAACCTGACTCACAGACTGCACCACTGAGTTATGTGAACCCTGTGCCAGCGACACTGCTCACATTTTGCATATCAGACATTTGCACTCAGTTGATTGGAAATGACCTGTAAACAGGCATGTTTTGCAGAATACATCTGGAAAATAATAAATCTCTTAATATAGCTTGCAAAGAGGGGAAAAATATATTTTTGAGCAAACTTGTTTTGCTTGCAGATGATCTTTTCCTATGAAGTGCTGTAAGGAGGTGATTGAGTGCCCTCCAGCTGTGACAATTCAGGGCTTGTAGGTATCTGTCTGTCAAAGAAATTTTAAGAGCATCACTACCCAGGCCATCCAGCAATCATTTTTCCAGGTATGATCCCTGTTTTACAGCTTATTGCACATGCTGTATACACAGTTACAGGGAAGATTATTTTCTGTCTTTTTGGTGGGTAAGGAATCATAATGGGAAAAACAGGCCTAATTTCAGCAAGTGATAGATACAGCCCTAGGTGGTCAGGAACAAAGCAACTGTTACTTCATGGACTGCTAATCTCAAAGAAAGGAAAAATAAAAGGATTTAGAGTAAAAACCTGTCCTTGTTACCATAAACAGTGACAAAAATGTCAAACTGCAAGAAAAGAAACATGTAGAAAGAGATAACAGTGCCGAATTGTCCCCTGCCTGTTCCCACGGAGCATGAGGCCAATGGACCAGCTACTACTGACCCTGTGGCTTTGAATCAGATTTGTAACTGAGAGCCACGATGAAAGACAGTGTATAGCATCATGTTTTTTGAACTGAATTTCTCTTTTTGATTCTTTCAACAATATTGAATTATGTTCAGCATAGAAGATAGAAATCTATATTAGCTTGTAGAATAAATAAGAACTGCTCTTCAGGATACTAGCAGATAAGTTGAGTGCCTGCAATAGTGGTGTCTGTTGTGGAGTTTTTTTCATGTGGCATCATAGCAATCACTTAAATAACATGACTGCAATTTTATTCCAGAGTGTTAAGATTAGTTTTATGTGTTGATTACAAGTATTTTACTAGAGAAGTGTCCATTCAAATTATATAGCCAAAATTTACGGACACTAGATATGAGAGCTGCCCTGAAAGTAATGCCTCTTATTTTATGATGTTGGTCCATGGCACCAGAGGCAGATATTGGTGGTATGGTGGTAGAGGTAGAACCTTCCCATCAATATTCCATTCCATTTTGCTGCAGTGTGACAGATAGCAGCAGAGGGGCAGTCTGACAAATTGGTGTCTAACATGGAAGTGTGCACAAAGCAAAGGTGTATAACTGAATTGCTCTGTAAGGAAAAAAATCACCCACTAATTTTCATTCAACACTTGCTGAATGTTTATAGAGAACAAACATTGGATGTGAGCACAGTAAAGTGGAGTGTAATACATTTCAGCATTGGTGACAGTGACAAGTCACACCCTGGACAGACATGAAAGCTCGTTCATTGCTGGTGGTGGTGGTGACTGTGTTCACATGTAGTGTTTTGTGGCTGAGAATTTGCTCTACTGAATAGTGTTATTGTGCTCTTTGTATCTGTTGCAGCTTCCATGGAAGTAAATAGGAATCATTACTTTCAGAGTGACTCTCATATATTTACCCTTCTAAATGAATCTGTCTAGAGGCACCTCGGTACAGGTCTGAGTAAACAACAGAGACTTGAAGTAAATTACTTTCTTCAATGGAAGTGGGTAAAAATGTTGCGTGTCATATTTCTTATAAGAATAATCACAGTTATGAGTTAATACAGCATCTCTTTTGCTTTATTTCTTTAAACTTCATTGTATGTTCTTGAATTCTTTTAATTCTGATAGGATTACTGGTCTTTTAAGTATATCAGTGTTTTCACTTACTTGGCATTCTTCCCACCTCTCGTTTTTTCTATATCAGATTTTTTTTTTCTGTATGTTGAAAGCTACAAAATGACCCATTTCAGTTCTGTAGTGAAGATCAGCTTTGGTTTCTGTGATTCTTTCTTAAAAACCAGGAGGATTTTACAGGTGGTAAAAGATTCTGGGTAAGTAATTTTCACTTTGCCAGGCTCTTGAAGTTCATCACAGTCTAAATTAGGGAACTGACCATTAACTCACAACATGCCATTTCTGATTTGCATTCAGATACAAACTTCTGAAAGGTTTGGCTAATGAACTAATAATAAGAAATACAAACGGTTAATAACAAATCACTAATATGTTTTTCACATCTTTACAATTTTCAGAAAATTTATGTGAAAAACCTTTGTCTCACTTGCCTGTCAGAAGTGCTTTTTCTCTTCTCTTGGAAGTTCTTGCTAACAGATGAAAGTAACATCTAGCCACTCCACTATAGTTCAGTCTTCTGAAGTGGCTCTGGGCAGCCTGGTGGTTGGCAGACCTGACCACAGCAGGAGGGTTGAAACTAGATGATCTTTGAGGTCTTCTTCAACCCAGACCATTCTACAGTTCTATGATTCTATGAAATAGTGTCATGCAACAAATTATTGGATTGTTAAGCATTTCATAAAGCAAGAAAAACACCTCTCTATTTCGGTTCAAGATGCAGCCTTCTAGTTCCTTAGGGCTTACCACCTCAAACTAGTCCCTTATAGTTAGTTTAGTTCTTTAATATTAAAAAATAATTGCCAGTTTGACCAAATTCTTCTGTATGCGAAAAGGCAGCTTAAATGCTGTCATTATTAGCTTATGATTGTTACATCCTCCTGGAAAAGTTAAGAACAGTTTTGTATCTCATTGTCTCTATGTTACTTAAAGCTGATATGGTCTTTAATTCACAGTAACAGAGGCCAGCTTTTCCCTTGCAGGAAGATCAGAACCCCATCCATGCAACCTGACTCACAATGCTCACATCACAAGAAGCAATTATCCTGCTATGGGGGTTACAGCACCAGATAAGAGTTCATGCAGCAGAACTCGCACACATCTTTTAAAAAATGAGATAAGATACAGTTGCAATGAGTGGATTATAAAACCAATTTGTTAGGTTTCATGACTTTTAACAAGGGAAAAAGAGAAAAGAGCCTTCCTGTCTGTCCGCCTTTTATATCTGGCAGTACACCAGCATTATGGCCAAGGCTTAGCAACTTCTCTAAAAGCTGTGGTGGCTGGGGATAGAGGAAGGACTCTTCCAAGGAGCCAGGATTTAAGATTTCATATGAGAGACCCACTGGCTGGAAAATAAAAAAATTCTTTTTCTCTTTTCTTTTTCTATTTGAACAAGTTGTCTTTCCAGCCATGATTGATGGGCTTTGCAGCTGACATCTGCTCAGGAAGTCAACAGAGACTTACTACCTGTAAATGACAGGTAACTATAGTAAGAGCACTACTTAGGCCAAGATGAGCTGTCAAAACTAAAGTTCTCATGGTGAACTGTAAAACTAAATCTGATGCACTTCCTAAGAATCTGTCATTAAAAAGAAAAAAGAAAAAAAGAAAAAGGAAATCACATTGCTTTTATTTTTTCCTGATAAAAAGATTCTGTTTTTACACTGGAAGCCACAACAAATAGATTTCGATAGCATTTTCATGCTCTACTGGATTCATAACTCTGTTTCTAGGATATACATGATATAAGCAGAACTGGACTGTGTCTACGTTTTTGCACTCTGTTACTCTAAAAGCTGACCCACTGCCTTCCCTACTTGCTCCAGGTTTAGCTGATGAATTCTAATAACTATTACTAACTATGAAGTGTCACAAGAAATGAAAATACACTGTACAATCAGAATAGTGCAAAAGCATTTTTGCCAGGGAGCATTTTAAAAAACTGCCCTAGAAACTCTGGGAGTGGCATAAAAGCCTGATCATTATACAGCACTGAAGAAATACCCTTTAATCTGAGATGAAAAGAATCACCAAAAACAAGCATTCAAATGTCACAGGTTAAGCCTTCTTAATCATTTGGTTTTGGGGATTTTTTTATTGTTATTTGAGGGGGAATGGAAGAGAGGTTAAATTTTGAAAAGAGATTTAAAATAATGTTTTTATGATTCTCTTTAGATTATGGTTTCTGAGTCTAAGTTCATTTTGATAACTTTTTTTGCTAACATTTTTTCACTTTTGTCCGCAAGCACAAGGAAATGAAAATTAAAAAAAAAGATGGTCTCAAGTAATTGCTAGAGTTGTATATTTTGGTGAAACTACATTTTATGAGATTTGCTGTGGAATAGCAAAAGCTGATAATGTTTTTCTTCCTGTTCCACCTAAACTATCCTTCATCTCATTTGGCTGCTGGAAAGTGAATGTTCTCTTCTTGAGATCAATCAGTCATCCTAACTGACACCTTTGCATTGTCTCAGTGACCTGCAGATCTTTAAAGACTTTCCTCAACATAACAGTAATATGACAGTCTCGGAGAGAGGTGAACTACACACCCATGCACTAATATATCAGCTGCTTCCATCTTCAGGAGATAGAGATCCAAATCCATGGGAGTAAATCTATTGGGCTCATCATTTTTAAGAGTAAATAGCTTTATTACTCCCCCTTTCAATTTCAGATACACAAAGATTTTTGGATGCACAGTTCTCTGAGGAAGTTGTCTAGGATGTGTGGAGCTCATTATGTTAGCAAGCAAGCTGTGACCACTTGACAAATGAAAATTCTCCCCAGTGCTCACTGTGTTCACATGTCCAACCTGTTTCATGCGCTGTTTAACAAGGAATCAGCCAAGCCCAACAAGACAGGAGTTACCTGAGAAACACTACCAGTCTCTGACACAAGAATTCAGATGTCCTGCTAGATGTGACATCTTTATTTGGGAAGTAAGTCTGAAAATAAAGAGGCAATTTTTAGTACGTAGTACCTGATTCAGCAAACTGTGTCAGATATTCAGATAACACAGGACATGTATATGTTGGTTTGGCTCCATTACAGTAATGATATAATGTCAATTTACACCACCGGAGCATTTAGTCCAGAAGACTGAAATCATTAATAGTTAATCTAGATGCAAAACTGGACACTTCTGAGAATAAAACTGCTTAGTCATTCATATGGAAATCTGTATTTAGATGTCCCCTGTGAGAGAGGTGTGTTTTGTGATCAAACTCTAGCTGCCAATAAGGGAAGGAAGTGAGATACTTCTTTTCTATTTCTTCAAACAAAACCTCTGTGACTAAAATTCTTTTTTTATACCACGTTTCCTGAGAGGCAAAATAAAAATGTATGATAGAAAGGAGAGGTGGGAGTTGGAAAATCTCCCAGTCTTCAGATGTGACTGTGATTTTGAAGAAAGCACCTCTAGGTGCTTGATTCTTTCCTCAATCTAGGAAAACCCAATTTTAAACCTATTTATCACTGGGAAAATAATTTAGCTTTGTAATAAGGTGATACAGACTATTACTCAAAACGCCCTGACATATCTTGCATCTGTAAGAAGAAATGGGAAGTGATAATTTAAAGGAAAAGACAAATAGTGAAGTAACATAGAGATTCAATTACCAACTACCGATTACAATAATTGGCAGAGGAGGAAAAATCAAATTAATTTATTATGATAACCCTCTGTTACTTATGCATTGTCAGTAGGACAGTGTGGAATTGAAATGGCCAGTGCCACCATAACTGGAACTCAGTTGGATGGTGAGCAGGAATAAACAACTTTCATGGGATTCTTGATTGGGTTGCCCTATTAATTTAATAGCAGGTTCTGGTGTTATTACAGTAAATATTATGCTCATTAACATGTTTGAACTCTCTAGAAGGGATGAAGAAGACATTAACAAGCACTTTGCCAGTATAATTGGCAGAGCATTTGAAAAATCACAGCATGGTAGGAGTGGATGCTGATCTGATAAATTTGATGCATATTTGCACTGTACACATAGTATAAAGACGCCTACTCAAAGCAACTAAAGGAGCATTAAGAAGAGTCAAGTATAGGGTGTGACTGAGGTCCATGTAGAAAGCCAGGCAGAAACTCTGATTCTGGTATAACTGGGAAAGAAGTACAAAATATATGCTTATGTCAAAGGATAGAGCTACGCTTCAGATATTTTTCACTGCTGTAACTATATCCATTTACATTCTATTGCTGTATTTCCCCAGAATCACAGAGTCATAGGGGTTAGAAGGGACCTCTATATCACCTAGTCCAAACTCTCCTCCGAAAGAAAATTCTGTAGAGTAGGTTACCTATGAAAGCCTCAAGGTGGGTTTTGGCTGTATCTCTAGAGAAGGAGACTCCACAGTCTCTCTGAGCAGCTCATTCCAGTGCCCTATTAATCTGAATATAAAGATTTTTTTCTTTATGTTCATATGAAATTTTCTGTGTTACAGTTTGTGCCTTTTGCTCTTTGTCCTCTTGCTGGGCAACACCAAAAAAAGCCTGGCCTCACCAACTTGGCAGCCACCTTTTAGATGTTATCCCCCTTCAGACTTCTCCAGGCTGAATAGTCTCAGGTCTCTGAACTTTTCCTCATAAGGGAGATGCTCCAGGTCTCAATCTTTGTCTCCTCTGCAGAACACTCTCTGGAATATTCTTGTTTTCTTGAATTTGGGAGCCCAGAACTAGACACAGTACTCCAGATGTGGCGTTACCAGAGACTAGTAGAGAGGGAAGATCGCCTCCATCAGCCTGCTGGCCATGCTCTTTTTTATGTTCTTCAGGATATCATTGGCCTTCTTGGCCACAAGGTCATACTGCTGGCTCATAGCCAAACTGTTGTCCACTGGGACACCCAGATCCTTCTCTGCAGAGATCCTTCCCAGCAGGTCGGACCCTAACATGTAATGATGCATGCAGTCATTCCTCCCCACATGTAGGACACTGCATTTGCCCTTGTTGAACCTCATAAATTTGCTTTCTATATTATTTCTGTATAATTTCTATATTTCTTTTCTCCATTTTGCCAATACTATCCTAATCCTGAGCACGCAATACAGGTATCTCATGAGAGGACATTCTATGTCCAAAAGATTTCATGCAGATAGGAATCTTCCAGTTCAGCTACATTCTGGTCCTTAAAAATTGATATTTTGGGTTTTATAACAGTTTTTTTGGGTGTTTTTTTTTCCCTCCCCCCCTAAATTTAGATCAAATGTCATTTTTATTGCTAATAGTTTCCTCTGAAAAGAATGTGGGCAGTTCATTTTGGGAATTCATGGCCAGATATGTACATCAAAGTCTATAATCAGACATCTTCAATATTTTACCACATGTGGTAAAATACAATTCTTTTGTTTTGTAGCTTCTGTTGCCATCACTTTCTGACCACTGCCAGTATGAAGTTGTTACAAGGAGATAACAGGTTGTTACGAGGTTGTTAACAGTTACCAGGAGAGTAAAACAGGTGTATGAAATCATTCTCTGTCATGCTCAAAACAGACTGTTTTATTCTCGAAATTTTCTTTATAGAGCTTTATCAGTTCTGGGTATTAAAATATTCTGAATCATCACTGATTTTACTCTGTGGCTAAAATTGATGATGTAATAAATTATATCGACTACATAATTATATGTTTTATCTTTTTAATAACAATTATGCTAACAAAGTCCTCAGAACAGCAAACTTTCTCATATTGACTTCCTTGCTTCTTGTGCTCCTCACTTGCACCTACAAGCATTCAGATTATATATTCAGTGAGATGGCAGCAATAATTTTCTTAGATATTTGCACAATACTAGTCTTCATTCGTTGTTCTGTGTTTTCACAAAATAGTGTAACAACGTAATGTTCCTGCCTTAATAATAATTCTCTAGTTTTTGTGATTCTGATTTTCTGATTTATTTTTTTTCAGAAATCAAATTAAAGAAGTTTGCTTTATATCCTATTAGTCACTCATACATACATGCAACCTTTGTGTGCCAGTGCATATTTGAACCAGGGTTCCCACTGAGTAATTTACAAGTGTTGATTATCTATCTATCATATCCATATACATGAATTTTATTCTCATTTGTATGAATATGCTGTCCATCTTAGTTAAAAATCGTTTCTATTTTTATTTTGTATAAATTTACTGTGCCTCACACACTGCAGTAAAGTTTAATTAAGTAAGGGTCTGCATCTTGGTTACCCTAATTACTATGCATTATGATAGTGGCTCAGTCACAGTAGAGGTGTTAAGTGGGTGGTAGGCTTTCTCTTCTCAGTTACTTTACTTTGGGGGTTCACAGACACAACCAAGTCAGAATCTGTTCCAAGTAGATATTTAACAACCAAAGGCTCAATCCTGTTTCTGTAGCTCATTCTCTTTCTTTCAAATGAGTATCGATTTCAAGAAATGCAGGATGAAAGCTGTATATATCAAGATGAGACTGATTTTTTTCTATTTGATTTGAAGGAGCTTTTTATTTTGCCTTTCTTTATTCTATTTTATGAGGAGTAGGGTTCTTTCTTTTTTTCAAGCTCAAATAAAATAGATGTTAAGATGTTTTTCTGCATCACTCTAGAAGGGAAAGCAAGTGATTAATTCAAAGCATAATAGCAATAGCTTATATTTCTGAACTACCTTTCATCTTGAAGGATACCTATCCCAAAGCACTTTACAACCTAAATAAAGCAGGAATCATTAAAATTCAGCATTTGCCGTTCCACTGGGATTGTTATACTGTACCTTTAGTGTTATGTATACAACAGCACCATGGTTACTGCAGCTACCTAGAGCAGAGAATAGTGAGCTTCTAATGATACCTTTTTTTTTTTTTTTTCCTGTGGGTGTTTAGTGGGTCAGTTTTATATCCTGATATACAGCCTTGTTTGAGGTAGAACACATTACTTATTCCATAGAACACTACCAGTCAACAGCTAAGCAGAGATTTAAAAAGACAGCACAACAGTTGGAAACAATATATTAAGCTTTTAGCAAATGGAAAATGATGGCTTGTTGGAACACGACCACAACATCTAGAGTCAACAATTGTTTGCACATGAAAAGAGATAATTCCTCTTCCATATTGACAAGTGGCCAAAACTTCTGTAAATATAATCTGGCAAATCTCATCCTCAACAACACAAATACTAAAACTTTGATTCTAATCTGAATAACAATAACAGAATAATCTTAAGAAGTTAATGCTACTGAACCAAATTTACACACAATGCTACAAACACACACATATCCCACCCCAAACTTTCTCTTCCAATCATGACAGGCAGAGTCTTTCACAGGTCATGATATCATTGTCCATTAAAGCCTAACTGCTGAACTGACTGGAGCCGTCTGCTGTTTCTCAGAAAAGAGAAAATATTTTGCTAAGAAAAAAGAAATTTCTTGGAAATTAGTTTTAATCTCTTGTCAGGAAAGAAGTATTGAATCTTATAATAATGTTAAATGAGTATTTAGAAAAGGAACTGTATACAGTAATCACACAGACAATAATTTTCTGGAAAAGAGCTTCTAAAATTGTCAAAGAATGCATAATGATATCTTGAGAGACAAGAACATTTTAGAACATTGAACATTGAAGAACATTTTAGAGATCCACTGGAGGAAAAGAACAATTGGCCTGTCTTGAGATTACCTTTTCTTTACCTTTCATTTTTTCATATTATTTTAAAGGACGTTGATAACACTTGTGGATCAGCTGTTGTTAGTGGTGAATGACAAAAGACAACTGTATTTTGAGCAGAGCTGAGCAGAGATCCAGACATTTCATAATTGTACGCAAAAACTGCATCACATTAAGCTGCTTTGAAATAATCAAAATAATCTGTAATAATACATCATAGTATCACAGAATCACAGTTATTGGAAGGGACCTCAAGAGATCATCAGTCCAGCTAAAGCAGATTCCTTATAGCAGGTCACACAGGAAGGTGTCCAGGTGGGTCTTGAAAACCTCCATAGAAGGAGACTTCACAGTCTCTCAGCAACATGTTCCAGTGCTTTGTCACCCTTACCAAAATGTTCTTCTGCATGTTTGTATGAAACTTCTTATGTTAAAGTTTTAGGCCATTATTCCTTGTCCTAACACTATACACCACTGAGAAGAGTCTGCTCCCATCCATTTGCTTCCCACCTCCCTCTAAATATTTATAAACATTCATCGGATTCCTTCTCAGTTTTCTTTTCCGTAGACTGAATAAACCCAGGTTACTCAGCCTTTTCTCATATGGGAGATGTTCCTGGACATTTATCATCTTTGTGGCTTTCCAATTGACTCCTTTTAGGAGATCCCTGTCTTTTTTGAACTGGGGAGCACAGATCTGGACACAATATTCTAAATGTGGACTCACCAGCACAAAGTAGAGGGGGAGGATCATCTCCCTCAACCTGCTGGCCACACTCTTTTTAATGTAGACCAGGATACCATTGGCCTTCTTGGCCACCAGAGCACACTGCTGGCTCATGGCCAACATGTTGTACACAAGAAAACTCAGGTCCTTCTCCGCAGAGATCCTTACTGCCAGCTGATTTTCCAATACTTCTCTGATTCAATAAGCCAAAAATAACAGTGGTCTCAAAAAGTTTGAAAGGAATAGTTTCACCTTCTGCTTGAAAAATAAATATGTATTAATAAATTTTGCTTTATTTGGATGTTTTTAATGGAAAAAAAAAAAACAACAAAGCTTTGTATCAATATATTTACATTCAATATCTTTACATTAAGAGGTACTGAAAAATAAAATTTCAAACTAGCTTTACTGAATCAACATTTTTAAGGCACAGAAAGTCCCCTACCTGCTCCCTGAAAAAGGTTAGTGCTGATGAATGTGCAGTCCTTTTGACTGAAGCTAAAGCTTTTTTCTTTGATTCACTGGAAGAATTAACATAAGATGTGTAGGATCTGGCTCTCTGGTTAGTCTACGGTTCTATTAAATTTGTGATGCTCAGATGTGTTGGCTTAAGACAATCAAAATTAATTCTTGACCTCTGTGAGATAATCTAGTTGCTATCCATGGCCTGGTTTAAGACCCTTCTTTGATATTTATCACTTTCATTATTTTTGTCCTTTATATTCACATTATCTTTGCCTCTTCCTGTTATTTCTCATTGGGTATAAAGTTGACAAATGCAGTAAGATGTTTAAATAATACTTTAGAACATGTGACATGCTTTGCTTACCTCTGACAACAATTATCACTTCATCACACCTTTGTAATGAGCTACTCGGTAAGAATAGATCTATGCTTCAGGAGCATGCAATACAAGTTACACAAAATACTGTCTTTAAGTAAAAAAAAAAAAGGAACAGGCACTTACAGAGAATAGAGGAAAAATAGTGATTAGCCATCCTGTTACTAATCATAACTACATTAATTATCATTCCAACTAGAGCAAGCAAGAAATTAATAAGATTAATTAAGATTTGTAACGTATCAACTGTGTCGCTAATATCTGGTTTGATTCAGTTTGAAGCTTCAGCCCTAATTCCACCAACATTGCCAAATTCTGACATTCATCAGCATGATGAATTACTCTGCTGATTGGCTCTTTTAATCTGTGTTTGGTGTTTAGTATTCTGGTAGGAGGCGTTTTAATAAAGGGCGGCAACTTGCCAACAATTTTTGTGGAGATGGATTTAAAAAAGAGCTTGAATCAATAAAGACTTTGTTCAAAAATGTACTTGAACTGAAAAACTGCAGCTTGCTGGGAGGAAAATGCTTTTGCTTGTACCTTAGCGCAGTGAAAACAGCCCCAGAATCTGGAAAGAAATGTGTTTATTTGACTTTTTGAAAGCACTTGCAAGCTTCTTTCCTCCTTTGTTCTGCCTCCAGTTTTCAGAAACAAAGTTGCAGAGGACAGAGATTAATGTTCTTGGATGATCTTTGGTAGCTCTGGTTTTAGACAGCTCAAACTGAATAAATCATCATTATTAATATAGAAAACAAAAGATTAAAGGTAAGCTGATTATGTTGGCCACAAATGAGATACACTTCTGCTTTCACCAGATCCTTAAAGGAGCACAGATAAACCTCTGCATCTTCTAGAGAGTGAATATACCTTGTTTACTTCACAGAGTTGCTGAAGCCTGTGCTTGTCTATTGTCATTTGTCTTGAGAAAGCTGGTATGTGCTAACATAACTCAGAATTTTAATAATGCAGCAAGTGCTGACTCCTCTCTCATCTATAAACAATCCAGTTGCTCTTGAAATTTATGAGAAGGAAAAAGTGCCACCCTTTAATTATGCCCGTGTTCATCTAATTACTCTTTGGTCCCCCTGTCTGCAAAATTAACACTGATATGGGTCATGCCTTTAGGCAAACAAAGTCCACTCCATCAACTATTCTTCACAAGATCGTAGACGTATGCGTGGATGCATCATGCTGGGCACCCCTCTGAGTCCTGTGAAATTGTAGAGTTTTCTAATTTGGCTTCTCTGGATTTCATTATTAAACAGGCTCCGAGTTTCATTTTGTGCTGTTTCCTTCTGTATGAAGTGAAAATAGGCTTATTTTCAATAATGTCAGCTCAGGAAGTTGTCTACATTTTATTTATCATTTCAGTGAATTTTAAGACAGTTTATCACATATGTCAGAAATCATCCTTTGAAGTTGGTCTGATGCATCATCTGGGCTAAATCCTGTTCTGTTTAACATTTCAAAATTGTGTCATATGAAATGAAGGGTAGAACTTGTCTACAGGTAGTTTGTATGATTTTTCATACGTCATATTGTAAAGATCATTTTTTGCCATTGTTTTAAATTTAGTGGTGACTGGTGGCCCTGTATCTTTTCACTTTTGATCACTGGCCATCAGGGATGGGAGCTGGAAGGAGGAGGTTTACCGTTCTGGGTAGATCTTGGCTCTTTTCCACCAACAGGAGGGGATGCTTCTTAAAGTGCTTTACAGTCAGAACAGCATGAGTTATATTACACTTACACTTTATACACAGCTTCATTACATGTCAACATATGAAATGTCTTTGCAGGTTGCATTCGCAGATGTTGACTTTCTGAATTCAGGTAGCTTTAGAGTGCTGCCTTCAATTTTTTAAAAGGAGAAACAAAACATTCACTTCTGTTATACTCTCACTTCAACAACTTCTGTCAGTTTCTTTCCATTGCTAGCCTTCGGGAATTATTACAGTATTGACTAGGAAGAAAACATCTGCCTGTCTGATTCTGGTATTTTATATTTCTCTCTCTAATGTTTCTGCCACATTCATCACCATTACAGTACTTATGCATCTTCATCACCTAGAAAAAGTGGGATAGTGTGTCAGCTTTGACAGTTAAACAAAGGAACATCATATGTCATCTTGTTGTAAACTTCATAAAATACATTAACAGCTGAACATATGAGATCAACTGTTACTTACTTAAAGACATGCAAAATGCTAGCAGCAGGTGACTGATAACTGCTCTTGGAAAGTCTGTAATCTCTGAACCAGATGGTTAGTCCTGTTTTGACATGACAGCAAACTTAGCTTCCCTGCTGGCAGGATTCATACCACTTCTGAGCTGTCCTCTACCATTATGGCTTGAGACAAATGTGTGCATGCCAGCCTGGTGTACACACCCTGACAGGTGATGTTCACATTGGGTGTATGAGTGAGGGACTGTAGTTGTAGACATTAAAAATAGTGCCTGTGGGAATGAATGACACTCACATTTAAATGCAGAAAGCTTACATCTGTGTAAATACCACTATCTCAGGTCAGATAAATTCATGGCATTCAAAAACTGTTCATTAAGATCTGTGATTCATATCTGTTTATTCTATATTACTGCAGATAATTTTCTTCTTTTTCAGACGTTATAAAAAAAATTATATCCGCAGCTCTTAAAAAACTTATACAAATCTTTAACTATTTTCTGTGAAAATATGCACACACATACATATTTATTTATTTATGTTTATATGTATTTATATTCTGCAGTGGTAGTGGGGAATTTCGGAAAAAACAAGACCAATTTTGTGGAGAATTTGGACATAATCACCCATCATTTCTGTCTGCAAAGCAACTGTTCTGACCAATGGAAAATACTTTCTAGTATTTAAGTAAGCATCTGAAAAATGTATTTGTTTACCTTTAAGGTTACTTTGGTCATAGCAAATTAATGTTACTTGTTTTTGTTCTTATAATGTAACTAAAAGGAATCTGCTTTCTGCTAACTAAAAGGCACTTACTAGAGATGATCAGACAAGGCAATTGACTATCACAAGAGATTTTGGTCCCAACTGATATTACATAATTTCATTTTTTTTTCAAAGAAGTGTTTCTTGCCTTATCAAATAAATCTTTATTTTTCTCTTTAATATAGCGATAAAATAGATCTCAAGCTTTTGAGTAGCTACCTACTCTGACTTCCCAAATTTTTTTGAGGTGAATACTTTAAAAATGCAACTTATTAAAACATATATGCATTAATGGAGTCTGCTGTGTAAACTGAAAAGCAGCTATTATCACACAATACAATTATGCTCCTATTTAATTCATTTAAATCATCCTCATTTTGCACACCAAGCATTTCTGGAAGTTAATTGGCATGAAAGGCAGGGTAAACTAAGCACAACAAATTGAGTGTGAAACAGTGTTAATTTAGATAAAAGCCATTGTGCAAAATTGCTGGTTCAACAATATTCGCAAAATGCAAAGGAGAGGAGTGGCCAGCTCAGTTTTAATGTCATTGACTCTTTGCACTGTGACATGGCTCAGATTACATGCAAGAGCACATTTGAAATCTGCATTTATTTAAGCCCCAATTCAAGTGTAAGATTCCCTTTTGTGCTCATTGTATGAGAAGGTACAGAAACCGCTTCAAAGAAATGCTACTGACATTAACAAAAAATAAATAAAATAAAATAAAATAAAAGGCATAGAAATAGTTCTAGTTTAATTGATAGTTTGTAGGAGTGATCTAGCCGTGTCAAATCCTGACAGTGTTCTGAGATCAATATTAACTGTGCCATTTTCAGTCTACATATTTTTGTAATCATTATCATAAAAGTAATTCATTAACATGTTTTAATATATCTAAGTAATGTCATAATTCCTATAGAAAAGTCACTCCAGAGAACTGAGGATGTCAGGGAACTGGGAAAGGAAAAATGCATGGACTGTGATTCTTACTAGACTGAATGCATTCAGCACTAGAGATCAAAGTATGAGTCAATAAACGCCACAAGTAGCTTTGAAAGTGGAAGTAAATCTAGTACAGAGTATGAAAACTCACTCCATAACTGCTAATGCATTTAAGCAAGTTTTCTAATATAAGTATATAATAGCTCTAATAGCTCTAGCTGGACATTGAATATAAGAGCAAACAATGAAGAATTGTATGCAACTGGATACTTGTACGAGTACCCTACTTTTACATCTTTTCTTTTTCTCCTTTTTTTTTTTTTTTTTTAAAGTAGAAACCAGTTAGTGAAAGCACAATGTTGTGGTTTGAATCCTTAGATGAAATCTATGTACACACTTTTGCTCTCTAAATTGTGTTGTTCTGTTTGCTCGGGTAATATTCTCCCCACAGCTTTTGTCCACATTTCTCATTCACTCTGCTATCCTTAGTAGCACAGTACAAAACTATTCTTATTTCTGAGTAGAGAATTATCTGCAAACTACTTGATTTTTAATAAAATGTGTAGTATAATAGAAAAACATTTGATATTGTCCTTCTGAAGGATATGAAGATATGCCTATTAGGAATGACAATGCATAAGAAGATTAGTGAGGTTAGCCTGAAATGCCTTCTGTGTGTATACTAACCATGAAGAAAAATGTATTTTAAACTACTGGACTGCAAAAGCAAAATGTGCATATATTGTCTAGCCCGACATTATGAAATATTTCCTACAGATGAACAAATTACTACGTATATGGTGGAGTTCATAAGGTACAGAAATACTTGAAGATAAATCAGGGGAAATAATAGGACTGTATGTGTTACAGAGAAATGAAACACATATTATAGTCTACTTTACAGTCATTATTATACTGAGATTTATGGGACCAGATTAGCTGGTGTGTTTTTGGCAATTCTTTCTCCAGCTGGATAATTGATCATAACTCGAGTGCAATATTTTTGTGAAATCATATTAAAATAGTTTATGCTGACTGAGATGGCCTTGGTCAGGTTTGCCTATCTGTTAGGGAAAATTATATTTCTTTCTGTATGAAACTTATTCTGGATCATTTTTCCTAGTTAGCTGGAGTTCAGCACAAATCTTGGAGTAATAAAGATGAAGAAAGATGTGAACTTTGAATATAGAACTTTGAGAAAGGGACTGGAAAATGGTGCCCATAAAAATTCATGAAAAAGAAATATCAAGATTCCTCTGAAATGTCCTAATAAATCTGCTATTTTTTATACACATAATGCTATCTATTAACAAATTACTGCTCACTGATTTACAATCAGAAGTCAGGCAGATGTTATTTTGATTGGTTCAATCAGTAGGGTCAGTTTACTGTCTGTATTCAAGTCCTCTTTCTGGAGTAAATCAGGAGGAAGTCAGGCCATAGTTGGTGGAAATTATATTCCTCTCATCCATCACTGAAAAATTGTTTATCAAGATGCTGCAGATGAATTAGTGTAATCCTTATCACTTAATGTAGCTTGGCTTGATACCTTTACTGGAATTACTTCTTAGAATTAATCAGCTTAAGAAATGTTAGGGAAATGTCAGCTATTAATTTGCTATTTAATATATATATATATTGCCTAATAAAAAAGATAAAGAGAAGAGCTGCTCTCTATAAGCACTATTCTGTGATTTCTATCCATGCAGCATAAGTCAAACATCACTAATTTAAATACCTTGCTAGAGATGTGTGCTCTGTGATTTCTTGTCAGGCTGCCTTTATTTTTGTGCAGCATCCTTCTTAGATGGTGGTGTGTACAGAGTTCAAACTATACCAGGTAACATCTTCTTTTGAAACACTGATATTTTCTTTGTAGAAAAGCAATCTATCCAGAAAGGTATTAACTTTAAATGTTAGGCTTTCACTGAACTTTAAGACAAACTGCAAAGCAGCAGAGTCTGATTTCCAGTCAGGTTTTAAACTGTGCCTTATATCATCTGCGAGGATACAGGTTTGTGTGTCATAGTGCTTATGTATCTTCAAAAGATTTTGCTAATGTGCTTTAAGAAAGATTACTTCCTCATTCAGCAGTGTGCTAGGTAGGACAGAAAGAACAGCTAGGAGAGTTTCATCACTGAAGTAAGAAAAGATTTTGGAAATTGAGATGCATAAAGGTTTCCTTTTTTAGCTCACAGCTAGAGCTGGGCAGCCAGTTTGCATCCACACTGTCAGAATGAAATAACAGGAAATGTGCTAGCACTGATTTTCATTAGTTTGCCACAGATGCAAAAAAAGAATTTAGGAAGATCTAGTTTCTGAGTTGTTTACTGGGAAAATTTATCTATCAGGATATTTCTTAAATATACTTCTTCAGCTGAACACTTTGAGTTCCAGCTTGGAGTCGTGGAGGAGACAACAGATCTTTTTCTTGTGTGAAACTCTCAAATACAAGAAGATCTTTCTTCATTGTTTTCTTCTTGTTATTTCCTGAGTCAATATAATTATCTTATTTTGAGACCAAATATATTGTGAGACTACTTGGGATTCAGGTGGAGAACATTGATCCTATTTTGCAGTTATTCTTTGCACTGCAGTATCTAAAATTTCTGTGAACTTTGGTTTTCCCTAGAGCTCATGCACATGCTGTAAGCTAAGAAAGAGCTATGGCAAGATATTTTGTTACTCTCTTGATGGGATGAATATAATAAGATTATTAATACTATCATTTTAGTGTGTGGGTTGTTGGTTTTTTGTGGACTTTTGCACTTGGATTCCCTTTGGCCAGATGCTGTGTTAGTCTTCCTGGCCCTGACAATAGGCACCAATGTAATTGTAGTTGTAGTATTCATATCATACAGAGAATTAGATAATCAATCTAACTCTAATAACTCAGAGTCCACTCTGGAGATGAGAGAAGCAATACTTGGAAAAAATATATTCAGGAAGGAGAAAATGATTCTGGATACTGAAAAGAAAAAAAAAAACAAAAAACCTACAAGCAAACAGTGATGTGTAAGAAATAAGGATGCACAAAAAACTTCACAGAATTACAGAATTGCAGGGGTTGGAAGGGACCTCTGGAGATCATCTAGTCCAAAACACTCAGTAAAGCAGATTCCCTATAGTAGGTTACACAGGAAAAGCAACCAGATAGGATTTGAACATCTTCATAGAAAGAGGTTCCACCACCTCTCTGGGCAGCCTGTTACAATGCTATGTAACCCTCAAAGTAAAGAAGTTTTTCCTCCGTGGAACTTCCCATGTTCCAGTTTGTGCCTATTACCCCTTTTTCTTTGCCTGGCCAAAAGGTGTTAAAATGAATATGAATGAAGCCCTTGGGAAAGATTTTCCAAACTATTTCTTCCTCTTGGTATCTCAGAGTACATGGCTATCCAGCTGTCCAGACTTGCTCAGTCCACTCCAGTTGGGACAGTTTAGAGGGGACATCAGAGAAGACTGCTGTTAGAATGCTTTCATGGAGACATCAAAGTAGTTATGAAGCACAGAGGATGTTACAATAATTAGAGGAAATTTAAGGCAATGAAGTCCAGGAAATTATACAAAATTCTCTATTTGAGGTTAATTATCTGAATGCAGGCTCCACAGCTGCCTTACAGGAAATGAATTCTTGCTTGAAGAGTTTTACCCAGTTTTTTCCAAGTAAAGACAAATGACCAACAGCAGCAAAGAGTTTAGAGCAATGTCCATGATGTAAGCCTTTCTCTCATTGCCAGGGTTTTTGCAGTATCTGAAATGGAACAAATTAAAAGCAGGGATATCTATTTTGTTTTGAAATAACAAAAAAAACTTTCATGAATTTAGTATAAGTTGTGTATTCACAGAAAAGGAGATTGTGGTGAATTTTCACAGGCCCTATATTATAAATAATATACTTTACTTTTTATAGTTACAGTTCTCAGGAATGAGCAGTAGATTAAATGTGTAAACTCATGTTTTGAAGGTACATTGATCCATGTTTAACAATAACTTTCACAACTGACAAAAGAGTATAGATTTAATAACCGTTGAGACTGAGATCACAATTTTATAATGATAGTTTTAATGGTGAATTTTGCTAACCAAATATGAATTTACACTTACAAAGGGCCACAATATCCAGAAGGTAATGAATTCTCTTGGCATTGGATGGAGATTCTCAAGATTGCGTGAGGTCTTATTGAGATGACTCCAAGGTTGAAGGAGATTGAAGGAGATTCATTTTCATACAAATGTTTTGTGCCTGAAAGAGTAATTCCAGTCAAAACAGGCTGGAGAAGCTACTACTGCCTTCTCAGATGTCAATGACATAGGAAACTTCACTCCCTCCTGCACCTGTCCTCTTCTAAAAATCTAAACTAGAAAAAAATGCACTATCCCTCAGCGATTTCCTAGCAGGGGAGCACCATGTGTGCAGTGGTGCAGCTGTGCAAGAAAATCCCAGGCTGGACACACCATAGAGAGCAAGCAGGAGAGCAGGTTTCAGGAGCCCATCAGTCAGGAAATTCCTATGAGGTCATTCTGAATGTAACTATAGCAAATTGAAATGCAAAGTTGTGGGAAAATTAGGGCTCTCAGTGTAAATGCACATCAACCCAGTGGAACTGAGCATAAGCATTGCTTGGAAGGACAGCACAGCTGGCTACAGCTCCAAAAACAAGCCTTCCTGTAGATATGTCAACATCAGTTCTTTACAACTCCTATTGCTGTATTAGTCTAATCAAACTTCAAGTTAGACCTGCTCAGCCTGATTGTATTAGTAGTTACTGTGCTTTTAGTAAAGTGATTTTTAACTATCCTGCTGTATATTTACTCAAAGATACAAAAACAGATGAGAAGAAAAAAAAATTAAATATTTCAGCTCAGCTATTTTCTTTCTGTTGTTGTTGTTTGTTTTTAGAGACACATCTGCGGGGACTTCAGCTCGTAGAATTTAGAAGGGGAAGTAATTGATAGAAGGACATCCAGAATCTTGTCACCTGTCTCCTGTTATTTTGGCCAGCACCAGGTATGGGTTTTCTTGTGTTCCTTAAGGAAGAGAATTCTGCAGGTTTGTAGAATTTTTGCCAGAAGATTTTTAGCAAAGACTCCTTTTTTAGTTTTTTAATTTCCATCTATTATTTCCATTCACCTATTTTTCACTATGCTATATATGCTCCCATTAGATGTTGTTCGGCTTTTAACATTGCCCATCATGTTTTCTTTGTGTATAGCTAAAGGCCATTAACTTCTGCACTATGCTGGGTTCTTTACTCTCCCTTAACTCCTTTAGTTTACCAACCTCCATAGAACAAAATATACATAAACAGAGCACAGTATCAGAGCCTCAGTAGCTGCCTTTTACTGCAGGTACAGAGCAGAATCTAATGCCGAGCTGTGGCATGGTCCACTACAAAGTCAGTTTGTTTCCCCTGTTCCTCTAATTATGTACGTCATGTTTGCAGTCCATAGTGAGATACAAGTATATTATAAAAACTAGATCAGTCTAAAATAATTTCCCTGTGTAATCACAGGTTTGAGATCACATTGGCTATCAGAAACATTTTAATGCAGTAATATTTTTTTGATTTTGTGCCGTTCTCCAGAAATGCTTTGCAATAACCATTTTCCATTCCAAATTATCCTGCTATGCACAAATGTTAATTGACTGGTTCATTTTTTCTTTCACAAGAGAGGTTTTATTTTGGTTTGGGGGACCAATTGCTCTATTTGCTATAAAATACTTGCAATTTTTTTTAAATTTCGTATCTAAGATATAAGATTCAGATGCATAATATGAGTTGGTTATTATGATCAAATGAAAATGGAAATCACGGAGACAAGGTTATGTCTGGTTGATGATGCATCTCTGTTTTAAATACTATTTCAAGGGATGTAAAGCTAGTAATGACTCCTGAAATACTTTTAGCATTTTTGCTACTTGTTTGTAGTTGTGATGGGTAGTTTTATACAGCAGAGCAATGCAAAAGCTTTTCTTATTCTGAATTTCTGGCACCAGAGCAACTAGAATGTCTGAGAGAAGGGAAGAAAAATAAATGGGACTTGAAAGTTAGGCTGCTCAGATGCTGGGAATTTTCTAGGATACATTAAATATATTTAATAAAAATGCCTATGATGTGAATATTTTTGATAGCATGATAAGTGACATCAAATTAACAAATGAAAACAAAATTCAAAATTAATGAATCAAAATAAGTGAAAGCAGTAAATTTTAATATCACAATATTATTGAGAATGATTCTCGGCTTGTACTGTGTTTGATATATATTAAAATCTGTTCACTTAAATCTAGTAGAGCTGTGTCAGTGAAATGCAGTTGAAGGTGCTTTTTGCTAATAGTCAAATAATAATAAAAGTTTTAAACAAATGTGTTTTACCATTTTTGAGGTGAAATTCTCTTGCAAAGTGATAGTGCATAGAAGAACTAAAGTGACAAATTCTTTAATTACTAAATAGACAGAATTTGAATGTAGATCTAACGAGACAAATGAGATTTAGTACGCTCAGAGTAACAATTTCATTCTTCATTAACATGATTTTGTATTTTTTGGATGCTGGCTGTAATGTCTCAACTGAAAACAGCTTCAGTGCCTGTTGAAGACTAGTATTTTATCTCAGTGTTCATTCTGCAGGAAGAATGACCCTCACAGTGCTTAATTGACCACAACATTTCTCCAAAATGACCTGGGGTAGTCTCAGAGGTCTCCCATGCAAGTAGGAGCAATAATCATTGCTCACAGATGAAATTGAGTGTATCATTACAGAGTGCAGTGATCCTACTCCTAATGGGCTAAGTAAAAAAGGAAGGAGGATTTTTAATTTGAAGTTTCACTGTATTTGTCAAAAACAAGGCAAGACAAAAAAGTAAACTGTTCTGATGTTATTTTCAAGGTGGATTTGTATTCTGGAAATCTTTTTACTCTCACCACTTATTTGGGTTCATAGCCATGCTCTCGCTGCCACAGATAACATCAGGGTCACACAAAACTACACCATGCAAATCCTAAATGCAGCCTCCGTTTGATCCCCTGCCCTGTTAAGACCCTTCTGGTAGTGTGTACTCTTCTAATCCTGCAATTACTGCACCACACACATCTATTTACTGTTTTCACCTCACTGTGTATGCTGTCAGCTAGTAGGTCTGAGACACATACAGTGACCTTCATAGACAAGTCGTGCCCCTGATTAGTACAATATTATGTCTATTTTCAGTTCAATTTCTCTTCCCTATCTCCCTCACTGGAGCCTAACTTTAGCTGGATGCTTGATCTCTGCAGCAGGCCGCCACCAGATAACCAGGGATCCCACTACAATTACAAGAAATCTTACCAAGAAATGAATAAAGACTCAATTATGAAACATTTTACATGCAGGCTGCACCTTGGCTCTGAAAATGCATCACCCCCTATGAGCACAGTGCAATGAGATTGGAGATTGACTCTTTAATATGAGTTAGATTTCAGTAAGATAATTCATGGGGCCATTTTTCCCTTTCAAACCAGCCCCCCTGATGGTTATCTGCTCCCATTGCCGTCCTCTCTGATTTAGTTTGAATCCTTTTGAATACTTAAGTGTCTTGGATGCTTTCCGTGGATTACTATTTAGCAAACTGAAGAGATAATTTTGGCTTAGTAGCATATCGTTTTTGACAGAAATAGAGCCTTGCCCACTTTTTTGAACTTCACTCTCCACTACTGGCACTGAACATAATAGGCAAAAATAGTTTGGTTTGAACCATCTTGTATCTTTTTGAAATAAACTGAAAAAGGGGCTCAAATGCCTTTTTTCTTCCATTTCCTTTCTCTTCCCTGAGCAGGAAGGACATGCATTTCACAACTAAAATATTGAATCAGAGTTCAAGATAGAAGTTACTAGATGCATTTTCTTGCATGACTCTCTCACGCCATTTTCTTGTTATGGATATATAAGCCTTAAAATGAGAATGAATATTTGTTTTGTTTTTCCTCTCTGTTTTGACTTTTTTTTTCTTTCAAGTAGTTTGGTACTCTTAGCAATATCAAAGTACATAGAAAAGAGAAAAGAACAATCCTAAATACTTTTATATTTTGCTATTTTTAAATGAAAATTTATGTACATTATGTAAATTTCTCATCATGACAGGTATCATCTTATTTGTGCAACAGATATATATATATATATTTTTTCTGTTCACAAATTGTCCCCCTTTTTCATACACCTGCTGCAACAGTTCATTTTGTTTTTTTTTCTGAGGTAACTTCTGCTAATTTTCCTTGGTCACTGAGCAGCAGTTTGATATCTTATTTTCAAAATTTTGCACTCTTTTTAATAGGCATAGCTGAGTAGCCATCATATTCTTTTGCTCTTGTCAGTTCCATTTTCTTTCTCATCTTATCTCCTTAATCTTAATTTTTAGAGCAAATAAAATTATCAGCAGAAAATCATTTTACAATAGATTTCTAAGTTGCTATTCCATTTCTGCCCAGAAATTTTCCTATCAAATATTCTTTTTGTGTTAATACAAACAAAATTATGATGGACTTTAAAATCTTGGGAAAAAAAAGTTTATTTTTTTGCTGAATATCTGTGTATTTAACTTATTTGTATGTGTTTTGTTTAACTGGATTCACAAATTAATATACTCGTATTTTCCTTGAATGTTCCTTAACTGTGCAAATACACTAAAATCTACTTATGTCATGATTAAATATCAGATTCACAGCATCACTTCTTAGTCTTTAACAGCCCTACTGAAGTTTGAGTTTAGGCTTTCCTTGGATTTGTACTAAACTCTGTGTAAAATAGAGTTACAGCTGACTTTCGAGTAGTACTCTTGATTCAAAATCTTTTTATTTCCTTTTTTTTTTTTTCCTTTCAAACATTGTTGCTTCACATACAAAAGTAAGATTAAGAATGTAACAGCAATTTCTATTAGAGAGGAGTAAAAATCCTGATTACTGCATCTTATCTTATTATCAAGTTAAAACTTGGAATCATAATTTTCTGGCAAGAATTATTTAATTATTTTGTCTTAAGTGTCCCTCAAGTCTATTCTTGCTACTGGCTGCCTCAATGGATAAGTCTAATGTCGAGAAAAGAAATAAACCAAATCAGTCATTTAAAGCTGAAAGGTCAGCTGCTAATAAAAGATGCCATTAATTTACCAGAATCCAAAAACACACAGAACTGCTATATGCTTTCTCAAGTTTACTGTCCAGGCCTATTCAATGATCCATTCCATATTTTAACTTTAGTCTGCATGACCTGGGTAGTTCCTGAGTGAGTACTATGTCCTTGCTTTTTTCTTGTTTGTTTTAATGCTGTTCTACTTCATGATGAATCAAGCATGGACATTTCTCTTATATTTTTAAAAATACAATACTCTGGTGTAATTATCAGCATTTATATTTCCTTCAAGACTTCATATTTGTAATTTTACTGAAATTTAGGGCCCGAGGAAACAGCATGTGATCCTTCATCAGGGAAGTGTCACGTTGGGAGTTAGGGAAAGGTTCTTCACCAGAGGATGGAACACATGGAACAGGCTCCTCAGGGCAGTGGTCATGGTTCCAAGCTGCAAGAGTTTAAAGAGAATCTGGACATTGCTTTCAGACATAGGATTTGAATTTTGGGTGGTCCTGTGTGGCATCAGGGATTGGACTCAATGAACCTTGAGAGTCTCTTCCAACTTGGGATATTCTATGATAGAAATGTTCCAAGTAAAAAGTGACTGAAGTGGAAGTTTTTTTTGTCTTGCTCTGTGTAAAATAGATTGCTAGTTTAAAAAAAAAAAAAAAAATACCTTTGTAACCAAGATAAAAATATTGACTCTAGCTCATAGTCATTGAAGAACTTTGCATATAAGATTTTAGAAGCTGATTAAAGAAAATTGAGTGCTACACACCCAGTAAGAAAAAGTACAGTTATATCACATGGGAAAGGCTACGTTATCAGAAAAAATATACAAACTCCTATGAATTATGCCATGAGCTAATCTTTACCTAAAAGCAGTTAGAAATGTTCTCCAAGAACAGATTATGTTATAACTGTTTAAAACTAGTCTTTTATCATCTTTTTCCTGAAGCATCTGGTACTAGTCACTGTCATAAAAGGGATATTGCAACTGGCAGCATGTTAGTCTGAGTAAGGTAAGGTAATTGTTATGATGCTGATACTTTGTTCATACAGCTAGACAGAATGTTTCTTAACCACAGTGTGCCTTTCTGTAAAAATGGTTATTGTCATGGCAACAGAAGTAGAACAATTTTTCCTGTCTGAGTAGCTGTGTGACAGCTAGTACCCTTTCTTTGCTGTTGTTCTTTTTATTCTGTGTAGGCACTCATTTCTTTAAAAAGAGAGTTGAGGATCACATATGACCTTCTAGAAGATGAGGGAAAATGTTCTTTGGGAGGAGTTTCACAGACACAGAGAAAAAGGCTTTTTAGGAAGTTACAGGTACGATGATGTGAAGTTTGCCACACTTCAGGAAGTCTTAGAGCTGACTGAGACAACAGTCTGTTTGCAGGACACAGTGGACAAGGAGAAATTGGATAACAATCCCCTTTCTTTTTACTATTCTGTTTTCATTTTTCTGTATTTAAAAAATTGATTAACCTGCTTTATAGTCTACTAAAACTGAGATTGATTGGTTGATTGCTTTGGGGAATAGATGGGGAGCTCTGGATTCTCTGCACTGCTGTGGCTGACTTGAGGTCACATCCTCTCCTTCCTTTCTCCCTCTTAGCTGCCAGATCTCGAGCCTTTGACCTTCCCAAAACTAAAAGCTGCAATTAGTCTTCTCTTGAACCACAGCTGATACTGCATCTGCGTCGGCTGTTGCTATTTCAGTAGATTCAACAGGTTAGATCCTGCAAATATCTCCATTCATGGACACACCACAGAAGTGAATTAAAGGGATGCCTATGTAGTTCCTTCAATTTTCATTGTGGTTTATCCGTTCCTAAAAGGCATTACACGTTCAAACTAACGCTAAGCACAGTAAATGGCCCACATTTAGGCTGTTGTTTACACCATTGGAAATTCCCCTCAGGCAATCTACCTCCTGCTTTGTCACAATGAAGCGACTAGAGTTCTTTAAAGATTTTATGTCTGTAATTTGGTGTCAGTTCCTTCCCAGTGTTTCTTCTTTGCTTAAGTTCTGAGAACACACAGCCCTTCTTTGGCACAAACCTAATGCTTTGAGGAAGGAAAGCCACCAAGTACAGATGAAAGCAAATGAAGGGTACCTTCTTTCAGTTCCTAACCCACGTACCACTGTCATAATTCCTTTGATGGCTGGTGCAGGAGGTTTTATTCGACTCCTTGATGTTGTCAGTTAATACCGAACCCAGAAAGAAAAGTAAATCTCCTGTTTCCTTTAACAATGCTGTGCATTCAGAAAGGATTGCATTTAAAAACCACAAAGGCTATATAGACATTTAGTCACAAATACGAATACTTTTCTCATGCATTCAGTTATGAAGCTTGTTATTTTCTATGCTGTAACGAAATCTTGATCCTTCTGAAATAAATGAGACCTTTGCTGTTGTCTTGCACAGAGCTAGAATTTTAGATTGGAAAATTAAAATTGCATGAGAATGTTTTAAGACATTAATGATTCAGTTAAAAATAAAACAACACAAAGCACACTAAAAAGACAATGAATGGTATTACTAGATTACTATCAACAAATTCAAAACTGGAGAACTGTTAATTTAACAAATAAAGAATATTCTTTTAAAAGAGATAAAAATCAGGGATTATAGCAGCTAGATACTTCTCAGCAGCTTAATTAAACTATGATGAAGATAGGCTTTTTTCAGCACTGTAACTTGTGCTGTGTATATTTGAAATACCAAAAATAGCTATTGACTTCCAAGTAGATTAATATTTTTCATTATTTTTAACAAAGTAATTAACCTAAAACAGCCTCTAAAATCAACTTACTAATTATTAATTGGTAATATAATTGTTTAGTGAAATACACTTACCAAAACAGAAACTAGGATTAGATGCAGTGTTTTGTCTGTGAGACTTTCTATGGGCTGAGAAAGAGAGCAAAAGGCCATATGTTTTATTTTATTTTACTGCCAAGGGAAACTCAGGCAGTCAAACATCTTTAGTCTTTTATTTCTTGTGTTAATTTTAGTTAATCTGCTTTTAACTTTCATACTATGTGTTCATTTAAGTGTATCCTGTTTATTCCACTCAATCTGAAAATTAACTTGGATCCAGTGATTACAAATTACTTTGCTGCTGTACAGCCCTTATGCAGATCTGTTTGCAGAGTGGATCTACTTCTCCAAAGCCACTCAATGCATCTTAGTTTGGAACTGCTGAAATATCATTACTCATATGGACTGTCAATTCTTTTAAATTTATTTTAAGTTCCTCTTTCTACTTCTCTGGGGACAATTTTTGCAGGGCTTTATGTGTTACCCCAATCCTTAACAAAAACAAATCTTTTTTGTAAGGTAAAACTAGGAAGGCTTATTTGAAAAGAATTATGTATAGTTTCTTTATCTGTATGAAAGTGAGAGGGAAAAAAGGCCAAGGAATATTTAACCTCCTGGGTCCCAATAATGCCTTGCATCCAAGTAGCTTAAGTGAAACATCTTTTTCTTTGCCGTTCACTCAATTAGCTATTCACTCAATTCCTTTTTCTATATGAGCCAAGAGCTGCTGATGTTCTATCATTCAGGGGAAGAATTTTGTCCAAAAAGAAACTACAGCATGAAATACCAACTTCTTACACGAGAGCACAGCTCTTGCAGGCCCTCTCCATAAATAGACTTGAATAAAAAAGCAAATCTGGAACAAAGGCAAAGAAAAAAGCACAGTGTGGCTACCAAGGTCACTGACTTCTTTCCATCCAGTTTCCTGAAATACAAGGCATATAATGTCTTGCTGCCACTGTTCAATACAAATGATGCTACTGCTCTTGAATATTTCATTGCCTGAGTTCTTCTCTCATTCCACTACTCAAACTCCGGAGAAGATTCTTCATTCTTTCTATCATAGTTTTTCACACTATAAAAAAAATTCCCACACGTATGGCCTTTTTTGAATATTTAAGCCTTAGCTTGATTCATAGAGCTCAATATAATTCATGTAACTCATGTCCTGAGAACTATGAAAACACTAGACAAAAATAATTAAGGAAATGTACGCAATTTGAAAAATAAAGGTTTTCTGTTTTGTGACCAGAGATGTATTTCCCTTGAACTAGACTTAATTTGATAAGAATAGACTTGCTCCTTTCCTTGTTTTTCTCGTCTCCAACTAGTTTAAACTCAAGGAGAGGGTAAATTATGTAAGTGTATCAGTCAGATTCTGACAGAAATAAGAGGTAAATCTCATGAAGTCATCACATTTAGGCTTGCTTAAAAATGATGCAAGTTAACAAGCACATTTACTGGGAAGTGGTCTTAGTACACTGAAGATGTATGAATAATGTCAAATAAATGAATTGAGAAAGAGTGATATAACTAGCCTTTTTTCACAGAATATTTTGTACCTGAATGGGACATGCTGTTATTTCATAAGGCCAGTAGACCTTTAAATGGTCCAGGTTCAGACTCCGTTCAGACAAATTCCAAGCAGTGCTGGTAGAAATAGAATTATTCTGATGTGTTTATATAATTTATATAATTTATATAATTTAGACATAATTTAAGTAGGGTATACTGTGCAGTTTTCCGAAGAGCATTGGTTGTATGAGGACAGTGATTGAGTTGCACTTGGATTGTTTTTGTCACAAAGGTGTCCTTCCTTTGTGGTTTTCCCAAAGGAACCGTATCTGTGGTAGGACATACTGACTCACTCACAATGACTTCTCTGTGACATTTCTCTCAGTCAGAGCACTTGAAAAACACAGGATAGAATGAGCTACAGCTCTCATTCAGCAAGCAATTTATAGAAGAACCTCTAGCATTCAGGAAATTGTAACATCTTTTCATGCTACCAAGGTAGACATGAGAGTAATATCCCAATGTCTTACTATAAACTCATGAATTATTTATTTTCTTGAAAGTTTATGATGTCATTGTATTTAATAGTATGACTTGTGCAAACCTGCAGCTTTATTTTTCCCATTTTAATGCCTAGGGATTTTAAAGATTTTACATTTCAAATTGCCTTTTTGTTTCAGTTAAGCTTATTTTAATGTGTGATGGCACAACAGAGCTATCGCTTAAATAATGATCACTACACAATCATTTAGATTAGGCAGAAATTTAAGAAGGAAATAAACTCAACAATCCCACAAGCTGTCTTCACCATTGAAAAAATTTTTAGAGAATTTGTTTGGGGTTCAAAGTGCCTTTTACTTGCAAAGTCTTCCCCTGTCATGTAATCCTTTCCAGGTAAGAAGTATAGCTATTAAATCAGATAGCAAGAAGATGAAATAGGTTACAGTTATAGGAGCAATAGATTTTTCTGATGGTGTTTATTACTACTGTATGTTGTAGCCGGTAGTCACTGCTGTTACATTAAGGAACCCACTACCTATGAACATAGAGTCACCCAATTTTATTCCTGATACAGCCAGTTTCAGTGGGCGCAGAAGTGGGTCATTCTCCAGTGGGATGTGTTCCATATTCTCTTCTAAGCTGAACATCAATATAGACTTCAGAAAGCAAATATAATGATCAAGAAAGCTATTTATGTCAGTAAAGGCATAGAACATGAGATCAGAGTGAGAAGAATGAATGAAAAACTGCATTCAGACAGCATATCTAACGTATTCTTAGGATTCTTATTTGTTTAGCAATATTGCTACCTTATTTACACACAGTGCGTGCCATTTTTTTGTGTCTTTATAGCTCTATAGATTTTTTCCATGGAGTTTTTTGTAGGTATGACAAACTAGATAAGACTATCTAGTTTAATGGCATCAAGTTTTATATAATAGATGTTGAACTTGTCTTAAATTGTTTTAGGATGTGTTATGATATGCCCCATTTACCAACATATCATGGAATTTCAGCTAATCAAACCTAATTTCTGATATAGTAAGGAATTATTGCCTTTGTTGTGACAAATCCTCAAAGACTCATTAATATTTGTAATGATTTAAAAACCTGGTTATTCAAAATAGAGAACATATGGTTGTCATTGCTATAGATCCATCACAATGAATGCAGTTACAATCAGCTACATTTTCCAGAAATTGATTAGTGATATCATAAAAGATACAAAACAGATTTTTATCTTTCTTCAGGAGATTCACAGGGCAAAAATGACCTCATGAAAGCATTGCCTTTTATGCCTGTCATGAATTGCATGAAAAAAAAAGTGTAGAAAGAACTAATTTAGCTTCTTAAACTGAAGCCAATATAAGATTCACATCAGGAAAGGAGGAAAACCCAAGATAGCTATAAATCTTTTTTGTTGTTCTTCAGTCTCCAGTGTAATTTAGATAAGCCTTGGGGCTCTTTAAATTATGCCCCACTGTTTATAGCCCTAAGGCGCAAATCCTATATCTGGAAAGTACCTCCTCTCTCTGAAATGATACCAAGAGAAGCAGCTTGTAGCCCCATGATGACTCACTTTTGGAGAAAAAATTACATGTGTGTGTGATCTATAGCACCCTGCTGCATGTTCATTAGGCAGCCAGTTTCATCTGATCTGGCTTCTCTGCTTCTACTGGGGTTATTCATGGTACTACTGCCTTTATTTGCCAAATACACATTTGTCATCCCATCCAGAGAGGATGGAAGCAGTACATAATAATGGTCAGGTAGGGATAAAATTTATAGTCATAGGAGAAAAGAAATATGTATGTAGAGTTATAATTAGAAGTATTGCTGTTTGAATGTGACCAGCATTCTCGGTCAGGGTCAACTGTGCTTCTGTCAGTGGTGGGTGATTATTTCTGTGCACAGTGGGTCCAAAATTATTGTTATGATTTGCAAGATTGTTAAGTTTCATATTGTTACAAGTTTTCTCATTTGCATTTCAGTGCAAAAACTTTTTCTCTTTTTTTCTTTTTTTTTTCATCTTTTTTCTTCTATGGAGAATATTATACAACGAAACAGAACAAAACACTTTGTATAATTTCAGAAGGGACTAACTCTGTTTCATTTCATTTCATTTTAATTTCATTTCACTTCATTTTTCTGAGCTTAAAATGCCACCTTGTAGCATCCATCTGGAGAACACAAATGAATTGTGCTATAATTTTCAGGGAACCTCTTAGAGAAACTGCATTTAACTCGAGCTGTGAGCTGAGGATCTCTGGGCCATCATAATGCTCTGTGCACCATGCTTATAGGCAGTTTGGAAATCAAGAAGAAATGGTATCAGCATCGCTGCCTAGAAAATAGTATGAGGTAGTGAGTATCTGCTGCTAAAAGCTTCAGACAATTCCGTGGACAAGATTGGACAAAATATTTTTTTCCTTCAAAGCTTGGTATCAATTCCTGTCAGTCTCATTGTTGAAAGATTTAAAGGTGACCATGGCTGTGCTGTGGGTGCTTACACAGGCAGATAGTTTAGGGAAAAAAGACACAAAGGAAACACTGCTGTCAGTGCCATGTAGATGTAGATGGACTAACCTTTATCCGTATTCATTTGTCACAGTAGGAGGTCACTGATTTCTCCAGGGTTGTTTAGCAATATTAACTTCTTAAATGATCTAAGCAAACTGTGTCTGTGTTTATATATGTTGGTATATGGATAGGTTAGATACACAGAGTACCCGAAGTCCTATTCATTGCTCCCTGAGAAATTGATTTCTATTTTTCTTCCTCTACATCGTATGCCATATATCTCATATTATAGATGCTGTCAAAGTACCTAGGTAAAGGTCACATAACCTCATGGATTTCAAATTCTTTAGACATTTCCTGTTGTGAACATACTTTTTTCATCCATCCATTCTTCTTTAGTGTGATAACCTGTTTAGCCTAACTTTCCTGTATATTTCTTAATTATAACATCTGTATATTCATTGATTATGCACCTACTGAGAGCCCAAAAGGAATTCTTGTAGAGAAGGGTATGGGTGTCCTAGTGGACAAACGTTGACCATGAGACGGCAGTGTGCCCTTGGCCAAGAAAGCCAGTGGTATCATGGAGTGCATTAAAAAGAGCATAGATGACAGGCTGCAGGAGGTTATCCTGTGCCCTGGTGAGGTTGCATCTGGAGTACTGAGTCCAGTTCTGGGCTCCTCTATTCAGGGAAAAACTAGAAGTCCCGCAAAGATGACTAGAGGCCTGGATCATAACCCTTATAAGGAAGGGCTGAGAGATCAGCTTCTGTTTAGCCTGGAGAAGAGAAGATTGAGAGGGAATCTTGTCAATACTTATAAATATCTACTTTGTGAGTGCCAAGTGGATGGGGTCAAACTCACTTCAACCATGCCCACTGATAGAAGAAAAGGTAACGGGCACGTAGGAAGTTCCATCTGAACAAGTGAAAGAACTTCTTTATGTTTAAGTTTATGGAGCACTGGAAAAAGCTGCCCAGAGAGGTTGTGGATTGGATATAGAGCCAAAACCACGGGGCATTTTCTTGGGTAACTTATTCTATGGAACTCTCTTTAGCAGAAGAGTTGGACCAGTTAGTTTCCAGAAAACCAGCCCCTTCAATTCTGAGATTTTGTGACGTTGTTTTCTTATTATTATTTTTGGTAGTGCTCTTTTTTGGGTAGTGCACTTAAGACAAGTTTTGTCTTGTTCTTGGAGTCAAAAACAGCACGTATATCTTGGGACGCTTACAGGAGACTCTCCAGTAAATCAAAGGTGGAACTTTCAAGTGAAAGCTGCTATTAAATATATCATTCAAGTCTGTATTGACTAGAAACTTCCATTGTTTCATTTCTGTAACTACTGTATAAGGACATGTAATGATCTAAATCTTACTTACACTGACTATGTTTTCACCTAATGAAAAGAAAATACTCATCTGGCTCATATCAGCAAGCCTGTTAATCTCCCAGCAAACTCATGAAAGAAGGTAAAGGCTGTGATAATTTCTTTAGGAAAGTATTACACTTGAGGCATATTAGTCTTGAAATGCTGACACTGCCACTTCTTTTGTGAATAAAAGACTTCTATCCCTGTGACCATCACCATGGAGTCTTTCAAAAGTCAAAAATACATTAAGAATAATAAAAAAATTAAATTAAGAGTCTGTATCTCAGATCTTTATAGTCAAAGTGTTGAATTTTGCAGTCCTAATTTTGCAGTTCTGTAGTGCTTCCTAAACTGATTCTTCTGAACTGTGCCAGGATTTGATGTACTTTGTTTTCAATTAGCCTGTGGTGACTGCCACTACTTGCATTTTTCAAACAGCAAGAACTTTATTACTACCACTGATATTAGGCTCCATGGGGTAGTTACAGAATAAGCCTTGCTACAAGATTGTCAAATTAAGCCTTCCAGGCACAGAGTAAGGCTTTGGATCTGGTGTACAACAAAGTCTTTTAAATAGCAGATGTTTTGAGTGAAGGTGGTACCATACAGCCATAGGATAGTAAAGTACGTATAATCACATGGGCAAATATTCCAGCCCCCTATGGTAATCCAAGTGAAAGAAAGTGTCACTTTCCAATAATGAACTATGACAGTACCATTATGTACAAGCAAGACTGTTATAGCAAAAGCACAGGGGACTGTAGCTGCTGTGCAGGAGGGAAGGACATCTACTGGAGTTGAAGTGCATTATAAAGGCCAAGGGAAGCAGAGAAATCTGGGCACAAGTATCTATGTGTGCATATATCATGAAGAAGACTTCCCTTTAGTGTATGAAAAGGATAGCAGTGCTTTGCCATGGCATAAAAGAGAATAATTTTCCTTTAACAGCAACAGGGCTTGCTGTACCCATAAGTCCTTCTACTCATAGTGCCTCATACAATATTATAGAAAACTAACACTAACCCATTTAATTTGTTACTGTGGAAGGCAAGAGCTAGGAAAGGGACACCTGGGGCTCTGCACACACCTAGACTCCAGCTCACCTCTGCCACTGTCAGCAGTGTGTATTGCTGTTTGGTTTCTTCCAAGAAACCAATGGGTAGTTTAAAACCAACCTATGTTTTACAATAAGAACTAAAGAAATGTAGCAAAGGCTGAGGTCATGACCGAGAGCTTGGATCCAGAAGATGTACGTACCACTATCACATTCAAAGGCAGGTTTCTTAATTGGAAACTATGGAGCCAAAAGGAGATAGCCTGAGACCTGTGCATGGCACGAAGTTTCTTTGAAGTTCTTGCAGGATGTTTCACACTATCACTAGCTGATTATTTTTTCAGTGGCTGTGGGACTCAGCCCACACTGGCTAAGTAAGCCCATAGCGTGTTGGGCTGCGCCTTTGAATGGCTATGAGTGCCAGGTATGAAATTGTTTCCTCAAAACTGTAAGAATTTCAAATGGTTCTGGAAGGAAATCCCTGTTCCCTTCCATTATAGTTCAGTTAGTTGTTCCAGGTATAATAGTTTCTGATTCCTGCTGCTAATTGGCTTGCGCTTGAAAGCTCAGCATCCCTTGTGAACTGAATTCTACCTTGTATAATTGCAGCAGCTGGTTTTATTTGATATAGGGTAACTTCTCTTTACATTCTAAAGGCTTCACTGTAATTTCCAGACAGCCTTGTATCACAGTATGTGCTCATACAACAATAATGAATGTCACTCTTGCTGTTTCTTTACTGCTAAATTTATAGACAGTGAGCTTCACAAAGTAATTTGCAAACTGTTTACTATGGCTAAGCCACCAGAGAGTCTTCAGAAGGAAGAGGCAGCACTGCAAGCAGGAAGGCCTTGAAGTGTGCAAGTAGTGATGAGACTTTCAGACTCAGCTGCCCTTGAGAACATGTTCTGTAGGTTAGAAATGAAAGCAGAGGAAGCTGCTTTTAAATTTAGTAAATACAAAAGTATATTTTGATTGAACAAACTAAAAGAAAAGTGTGTCTAACTAAATCATTTAACTTGTAAGTCAAGGTAAGAGAGACTGTAGAATCTGAAAACAGCAAAATAAGAATCACAAAAAAAATCAATATAGTACTGCACAAAGATTCAGTGCAGAAAGTGCAAAATCAGAAGTATTACAGTACTTAAATATGAAAGCCTCAGCTTAGCAGTGACTTTTGGAATATGCAGCACAGGCTTGAAGAGGATGCCTTTCAGATGCTGGTTAAACCTAGAAAGGCAGTAGAAGGTCACAGTGCATATGCATGGAAAAGAACTGGAGTTTAAAAAAACTTCAGAAACCAGTGTTATTCATTACATAGCTGAAGAATGACTGTGATGCTAACCTGACTGGTTTAGGCAGCAAGAGGTAGATATGAATATAATCATAATGCCTATGTGATACATCATTTATTTGAAGATAGAGGAAGTGCCCTCATCTGTTAGAGCAGCTTATGTAGTCTACCTCTGCACCTCAGACTTTCACCTCCCGAACTTAAGCTGGCATAAATCAGTATGGACTAATTGAATTGAGGTTAGCCACAATGATTTTAACACCTGCTGGGGATTTTTATCCTCTGCTTTGCTCTGTAAGACTGACTGAGTTCTAGTACTTTTTGTATCCATGTTTTCTCTATTTTGTTTCTCTAGGGATGACACTAAAGTTATTTTACCACTGTGCTGCACTTCCTTGTGAATTAGTATGCCTGACATCAAAGCTGAAGTGCACAACTGAAATAAAAAGAAAATCAGTAGACTGTTAGTCTAGAGGAACAAAAAAAAATATTTTTTATTTAATTGAAGAATATTGTGCACTAATGTGAGGACTTAAATGAAGTTTAAAATTTTGGAAATAAGATTTTATACAAAAGGATTGTTTCCGTTAGTCTTTCCAAAATAAAGTTATGTATGGTTTTCACTGCTCCGAGAAAGTAACTGCATACTCTGATCTAACCCAATTCTCTTAAATTGAATTATAATTGCTTTGCTTGATCAAAAATATTTTAATATTTCAACACTGAAAATTCTTGGATTTTGGAATTGTTTTCATATGCAGATTATTAAAAAGTAAAAATAACTTCCCAAGTCCCATACTTCTGGTTTCTACAGTTTAAAATGATGACTTTACAATATCAAGCAGCCTCACCAAACAGGTTAAGTAGTTATTATAGTTACTTGCAGTTTTGTCTTCCAAAGTGGCTGAGAGTAAGAGCTCTATCTAGCTCTACCAAGCCGGGCCATTCCATGATTATATGAATTCAGTTACCAGTGAACTGAGTAGACGACTATAAATTTTTCTGTAACAATAAATAAAAACTGGTCTTGCTTGTTAACAGTGGCCATCAGTGAGTCCTCACCTTCTTTTTCCTTCTTATTTTCTGGTCAACTGTTTCCTAGAAGCTGAGCACCTAACTTAAAAATAAGCTGTTTGTCACTGTAGGTTATTTTTGCAGAACTTTTTGTACTGTCTTGAATTTTGCCCCTGGAACCGTGGCTTTTGGGGTAAGACACCTCAAATTTATAGGCATTCAAAGTTGTGCAAGACTTGAAACAAATCATACTATGGATTGTATTATGGATGGCTTTCTCAGTCCAGACAGAAAATATAGCCTGCCACCTTTATTCATGTTGAATAATGTTTAACTCCTCAAGCAACTTTCTATTCTTATTGAAACAAATGGAACCATGAGAATAAAATCACTTAAACTAGCAAAAACTCTTTCAGTAAATTTCACTAGCATCACTACATTTTGTTGTGAAAACCAAAACTGTCTTTCTACTTCTGACTGTATTTCTACTTCAGTCAAAAGCAGTCTTTCAAAGATATGTGCATTGAAATGAAAGTGTTTTAGATTTATTCTTCCTACATTTTCATTCACAAGCCCTCTCTGAAGTTCAGGCATGAGGTGAGCTAATACTAAAACAATTTTTCTATCTATTTCTTTCAATAGTTACATGAATTTATGACATATTTTTGGACGTTTTGCATGATTACTTCAGGCAAGCGTTCACCCACTGTTATTTAATGGCACTTACAAAAGTAGGCATCAATAAATATGCATTTAAGATTATTTTCTTTTTCAGTAAAATTCGGTAATTTTAATAAGCTACAGTTATATCACTTCAGGTATCTCAGAGACTGAGTGAACATTTAAGGGTTCTTGTCATACTGAAACAAAAGTTTGGTGCATTCATTACCTGACAACTGCTTTGACAGGTTACAACGCAACTCTGCATGGGAGAGGAAGAGGGTTGGAAGAAGGCACATTCCCAAAGCACAAAATCTACAAGAAATTGAATGACAGCTTTTGCTTAGACAAAATCTACTCAGGCTGTGTATTTCAACATATTTAATGACTCTTAATTACTGGTTATGCCCAACTTCTCAATCTTAGTAAAAATGGTGATAATGAAAACTGAAGTGAAATCAGAAAGATCCTACTTTCTTATTTTTTTTCCCAGGGATTACATATGGAAGAATTTATAAAAGTCAGCAAGTGAACTATAAGCTAGAAGCTGACTAAATAAGCACAATTGTGGAAGAGCACTAGAATGGCAGGATCAGCATTCTCATCTAGTAAGATGCTTACTCTTTCCTTAGGAATCAGAATTACTGGGGCAATATGAATGCCAACCTAATTGTTAAATTTATTGCTTTTCTAAAAATCATGCTGGGCTTAGTCCTGCCCTGTATGAAGTCTCTGACAAATTACCACTGACTTCAGGGAATGCTGGGTCGGGATGTAATGGAGATGCTAGATGATGAAATATGTGTAGAAAATATAATCATCTCCTAAAAACAAATGACATCCTATCTCAAAAGTGATAAAATGTCATTTAATTTCTGTTGGCATTCCTGCTCACATCTGCACCTGCAGAGACAATATTCTCATAGCTGAATGATATTTAGAATGAAGACAGAAGTAGAATGTCGGCAGGTAAAGTAATTTGACTCTCACTTTGACTAGAGCAATTTGGGGAGCCACTGCTGTGAATTAGATGAATGACAGCTGGAAAAAATCAGAGCAGCAGCAATAAAAATTCTGTCGATAAGAGAAATATATCTAAAACATATAAAATATTAAAATGTTTGATTACCTTTCCACTGTTACCTAGCATAGCAATCACTCTTTTGTAAGAGTTTTCCTTAGAAAGAGCCATATAACATTTCCTAGGGATCCCATATGATTACTCTTTCTTGTCTCACACTGCCTACTTAAATATCTATGTTTGCCAGATGTACTAAAGTAGAAATCCATCACATCTAACTGGCTGGCTATTAATCAAGTTCTGGTGGAAGAATGGGATATTTAAAATATATATTAATATTATACATATTATATATTTTAAATGTATATATACCCAGGATAGCTAGACTAAATGAAATCAAAAGGCAAAGGAAGCATTTGCCCCAAAGGAGATCTGACAAATAAAAATGCCTGTCTTTAGACTTCAGGTTTCTACATGTAGTTTAAAAAAAAAAAAAAAATCAAAGAGCAAAGTATATTTTGTCCTTAACTCCTACTTTTCTGAATGCCTTGTACAACACAGAATATGGGTTAGACAGGAGTGAGAAGGAGGGTATGACAGATGTGCTTGGTAAGGATTTAAATGCCTATTTTCTCTAAAAGTCATGGTCTAAACCTGACAAAGTCAGTATAGAGCTACCATTGGGTTCCATGATACTAAGATTACATTGCTAGAGCCAGGGGAGTATAGATAACACCAAGGTCATCCTCTTTAAAACTGAATGCCAAATACATATTTTGACATACTGGCATAGATTATATAGATATAGAGAAATATAGCTATAGATATTTTGATACAGCTATAGATACATACATGTCGATATATATGAACATTTCATACAATCATAGAATTGCTCAGGTTGGAAAAGACCTTAAAGATCATCAAGTCCAAGCATGACCTATCCATACTACCCTAACTCTAACAATCCTCTGCTAAATCATGTCCCTGAGCAGCACATCCAAATGGTTTTTAAGCACATCCAGGGGTGGTGACTCAACCATTTCCCTGGTGAGCCTATTCCAGTGCTTAACAACTCTTTCTATAAAGAAGTTTTTCCTGATGTTCAACCTAAACTGTCCCTGGTGCAACTTAAGGCCATATTTACGTATTTTGGAAGCTGGAATCAAATTGTTTTCTCAGAACTTGTTATATATATTGAGATACAGGGCAGGGAATAATTATAATTATGTAATGGCAATATATTTTATTTCAACTCTGTAAGAGCACTGCTTTTTTTGTATGTTTTTGAAAGTATTTTAATTCATTTGCTTTGGTTGTTGTCTGAATTGTATGGAAAAATCAGAAGTAAAAGCAGCCAATTAAATGTGTCAGTAAGGTCATCTTAACACTTCCAGAATAGCATTTTCTTGTAATCTTTCTTCTCTCTTGTAAACTTTTAATAATCTTCTTAGATATTGACTTCTTCTAGCAGTGTGAGATGAAGAGAAAATCACAAATTACAGAAATTTAGAGTATAATTAAAAAAGTGTTATTCTAATTAATACTGAAAACGCATTTAAAATTGTTGCTAACTTGCCTTGCAAGACTGGTGGAGATTTCTCTAGGTTTCTCAAGCTCTGAAGACTGCCTAATGGAAGGTGCTCTTTTGTGTGAGCACAGTGTTATTACTTCTTGGGCTTCTGAAGCCAACGTAGAGGCAACTCCCATTCCAGCAGAGGCAATTTATGATCCTGATCTAAGCAACCAACTTGCATACACAGTTCTCCCCTTAAGGGAATATTTTCTATAAGTATTTTACAGTCTGCAGCTTTATTTATTAATTTTGCTAGTGAAAGGTAAAGTGCACTTAAGCAAAAAAAGCAGTAAGAATGACTCTTGGAAAAAATCTGAACTCAGACTTTTCTCAGTTCCTTCAGAGTGAAATGCCTGCAATGGTATATAATGAGTTTTTGTCTCACGGGGGTGTGAAATGTTACTGTGTTATTTACTTCTGTATATAAAAAATAGAGGAGAGTTTTATTAGGAATATATGGACTGAATCAATAACCTGGCCTAACCCAGCAGCAAAAGAGAAGATCCCCTTCCTGTCGTTCTGCAAAGTGCAGCTGTCTGAGCTAGCATGTTCCATAAGGGATGTAATATCATGTAAAACTTTCTCTTTTTTAAATTTGTTTTTAATATAAAGTGCTTAGTTTGTGTCTCAGACAGGCAGGAATAATTTGACTTATTTTAGTTCCTTAGTGAGAAGGTAAGAGAAATTGTATGGATTTTTAATATACGTCTACATGTGATATATGTATAGGTTAGCAAATGTTCTACTGATGAAAACTTAAAAGCACAGAGGCAAATAAGCTTTGTTCTTGCATTTGATCTTTAGGTCTGCCATGCACAGTTCTGCTCACATGCCTCAGTCTGGACCCATAGTGATTTTTTTTTCCAATTCCAAACCCAAGCTTGGGCCAGCTCCCTTTCTTAATTTTAAATTTTGATGAGGTTTACTGCATGACAGGTTTAAAAAACTTAAGACACATCTTCATTTGAACAAAGAAGGTGGAATCATTAATTTCTAAGTGCCTAACTGTGATAGGGCTGCAAATGCCAGCATCTTCAGTCACTCAGTGCTACACTTTTGGTAGCAGTGAACCACTCCCAATATCCCAAAATAGTGATCTGAGCAGTTGTTTAGCATTTTTATATCTGGATATTTCAGTTCCAAGCACTCTGTATTGTGCCTGGTATTCTAACCTGATGAACCAGAACTCACATTGTATATATTATTGACTTCAACACTATTAATAATATTTTAACCAGTTCTTCATGAATTTTTGTTAGTTCATTTCCATTATCTGGAATGCCTAATGTTATTTTGTATCAGGGATATTTTTAGCAGTAGAGTTTTGATTTCACTCTTCTTTGTTGTCTATGGCAATGTTGAAGTTATTTTTCTCTAGGACTCTGTGAGTGTACTGACACACTCAATATAACCAGGAAGAGGCAGAGAACATTATTCCCTGAAAAGCCATATGTCTGGTATAATTTGAAGGAAGATTACATCCCAAGTCTGTCTTGCCACCTCACCTTTCAGAACTCACTGGAGAACCTGACATCCAGTAACATTAATCCTCAGAAATAAAACCAGTCTCTTCCTTACTCAGGTTATTCCTTAATGTTTTGCAAAATATTTTTTTAGAAGAAATTGAGAAAATGCATAAGGAATATCACTGACATTCTTTTTTTATGAAAAATTCATATCTGAAGTGACATTTAAGATTTGAAAGGTGCCTACAAACTCCTCAGTATTAGATCTTTGTTCCTTGTAAAAATACTACCTAAGCCACTTATTTGCTGCAATGATACAAATGAGAAAGCACAGGGAAAACATTGTGTGTGGCACTTCAAACAGTACATCTCCAATGATGACACGTTTAGCACTCTTTCCAAGACTGTATTAATGGGGAGGATTTGATGATTTCAGATGATAAAAAGGTTGTTCTTTCTCAGTTTATTGTCAAAAGATGATATAAAGGCTGATTATCCTGTTTCTCAAAATCCAATAACTCTTCAAATGCCCAAGGGATAAGGAGTGAGATAGAGGAAATAGCTATTTGATTTTTATTATCTTTTTTTGAAAT
Organism: Lagopus muta; assembly: GCF_023343835.1. Classification (NCBI taxonomy): domain Eukaryota; kingdom Metazoa; phylum Chordata; class Aves; order Galliformes; family Phasianidae; genus Lagopus; species Lagopus muta. Next base: position 19,589,140 of record NC_064438.1, on the reverse strand, counting down.
AATAGGACACGATACAAGATAAACACATGCATACAACTACTGCAGCACTCCATGAACAAAAAGTTTATGATTACTGAACATGGTCTTTCAAATAGCGCAGCTAAGGCAACAATAGGAAAGCTAACAAGGGATTCAGGCAGGTAATTATCACCATACATATGATCAGAAGATGTGGGAAGGAAGAGACTCCTGAGTGACCTTGCTTAAACTTTGCCTCAAATATCAGTGTTTTAAGAAAAGTTGACGGCTCTCACCTTTGTGTTGCATGTTTCCTGGGATGGTTCTGAGAATTTTCCACTTGCAGGGATTAATTTAGGTACAGAATGCAGTCAAACACCTGGCAGGACTAGAGAGCTGCAGCCTTTCTGTAATTCATGAAGTCAAAGATCTGTGTTTGTATTTCAAAACATCACTTCCTAGACAAAGACTTGCTGAAGGGACAGAGGTGACATGCCCCAAAAGATTTGTAGACAACAGGAATAAAGTGTAAAAGAAAGAAAGTTTCTATCTAACTGGTTGTACGGTAAAATAAGGGAAAGCTTTGTTCAAGCTAACATTCTTGGAGTAGATTTAAGAAGCTCACTTAGAACAAAATCATGAAAGTTGATAAAAATTTTGGTAATAAACTAATAGTCTCTCTGTAACACATTTTATTTACAAGCATTGTCCCCTGGGATAGTTTCATTTTGCTTTTTTAAGATGGTGCCTTGCAAATCAAAAAGCAAACTGTAACTCCTTTGCTTTTTTACAAGTTTCAAAGTTCTGCATTGTTCATCTGAGTTTTTAGGTAAATTAATCCATTCTTACAATTGCATTTCTTTGGTACCGTTGAGAACTGCCCCAAAACTGAAATTGGAAAATGAGAAGCTTAGTATTTTGAATTGTAGAGAGTAAAATATGGGCTAGAAAGGATACACACAGACTCAAGTTTGTGGTGCAGGGCAAGCCTTCAAAAACAATCAGATATGTTTGGATATTTTCCCCTTTCATGAACTTTAGTTCACAAAAGAAAGGCTCCAGTTTTTCAAAGCCACTGAATATTGTGTAATTGTTGCTGTGTTTGGGAGATGCCATGGAGGTGAGCTGTATGTTGGGCCAGTGAGACCAACACATCTTCTGCAAGAGCCTCAAAGGAGGAAAGTAAAGGAAGACATTGGGCCTTTCCTCTGCTCAGTCTGGCACTGAGTGATTGCTCACAGAAGCTCTAGTGATATGCAGTGAGCTCTTGGTGTTGTCAAAAAGCTTTAGATTTCATAAAGAAAGCATCAGACATTTCCTGCTGAAAGGGAAAAACTTTCTCTGCCTCCACATACATGTGTATACAGCAGATGGTTAAAAGCAATTTATCTCTTTGATTTGACTGATAACCAGTTTCTGCACTGAAGAAAAAGTAGTTTGGTTTTCTATGTCCTTGTCAAGAAGATGTATTAATCTGTCATTTCACGCATACAATGTGATTTAAATTAGGTAGATACGTATTTACCAGTGTAAATATGTTAATGTGTTGAAGACCCCTTAGGGCTGAGAGTGAGCAGCTCTTACAATCCATTGAAGAAACTGTGTGTATTGCAAACAAGTAGTTTATTGTAAAATCTATTTTAACAGTAAAATTAACAGAAAGGTTTTTACCAAGTGCTGGGTCCAAATTCATACCACGTGTAAATTCACAGGCTTTAATAGGCTTTAATAAACTACCTGATGGTAGTTTCAGATCAATAGTTATAAGACATTTTCTTGTAAAATGTCTTCCTTTAAAAGACAGAATGCTTTCATTCTAATTCAGAGTATTTTCACTGTTACTGAAATCTTCTGACAGCTTTGGTATAAGGAATTGCCTCTCTTCCCATATTATTTCGGGAATAGGATGGTCATCAGGGACTGTGATAATAAATATAAAGAAGCTATGTACTGTTAAAATCAAGGTAATCCTGTGAAAATACAAATGCAAATACAGAGTCCCTAGGAAATTATCATGGGGTTTGAAATCTTGAGGTTTGGTTAAGTAATCTTTGAGATCACTGGTAGAAATCTAATTCACTTCAGACCTTATAGGCCACTGCAAAATGAATTTTTCTGCAGTAAACTTTCCTGTACATGAGCAGCAATGCATTAGTGAAGTAAGTCTTTCAGCACATAGTCTTTATAAACTGTAGTTTGAAAGGAAAAAGAAATGAATATTATTTCTAAGAATACTGTGAGGACTTCAAATTCCAAGTTTTATGTGTAGATGCTTGGAATTCACATACATATCCTATAGCCAGGGATAAGTCAAGGGGTTTGTTTTCCACCAATCTTCTCCATTTTATTCCATTTTCTGTTCATGATTTGGAATTTAGACAGAACTACAGTATTTTACATAAAGTACTATCTTTTCTACTTGAAAATTATGCGATGATTTCAGATCTTACAGTGCATGCAAGCTCAAGAAAAACACATGAGAAGTGAGGTATCTCAAAAAAGATACTGAAAAAAAGAGACATTGTTTTGTGTTTGCAAGTTCTACATATATAAGTAATATAATTCATGGAAATTTTTGGAGTTCTGCCATTCATATGAACAAGAGTTCATCCACACACAAGATTTCATTCACTGAAATGGTACTCAGGGGTCACTGATATTATTACACAGGACTGAAAAAAAGAATTGCTGTCCACTGTAATGAGATAGATACAGCTAATGAAAGAGTTATTAAAAAGCCAGAGCTCTTCATTCTTTCTGTGAATAATTCTAAAAATGTCAGATATATGTTTCTGTTCTCCCTAGGCCCTTGTTTAATCAAATATTTTGTCAGGATGATTCCTTTCAATACTACAGAAAATATACATATTTATTCCTGTTGCCAGAGTTCTCTGGTAATAAAAAGTACTTGGAAAGTGTATAGCCCAGCAATAGTCAGTTATTGATAGACATATATAAATAACTTATTATTTATGTTATAAATAGACATAAAATAACATGAGAAAGTACATGGTTTGTGAAACGTCATTTATTCTAACTGTGCTCCTCTATCTGTCTGTCCAGCTATCCATCCACACAGCCACTCATGCAGTTATGTATCTGGTTTGCATACTTATACATCTAGGAATTGTACCTCCATAAGTTACAACTTACACATCAACAATATGGTTTAATTTGTGGTAGCAGTGGTAATGAGAAGACAGTTGGACTAGATGATCTTACAGATCGTTTCCAACCTTGTGATTCTATGGTTCTATAAGTGATAGATAAGAGACCAAACAGTGGATGTGAACACAGTGAGCCAGTGGGTGGCAGATTTCAGCAGTGGTGACAGGAACAGTGTGTTGCCTCTACTGGTGCAGATTTTTACAAGCATGGCATGCAGGCTGCTGTTCATTAGTGGCAAAAATGAACAGCTAATGGTGGTGACTACGCTGGAAAATAGTGTTCTGTAACTGTGAGTTTATTAAATAATGTTATGGTGCTCTTTGTATCTGCTGTAGTTTCCATGGACACAAATAGGTATTACTTCCAGAGTTTCTATGTGTGTATATATCTACACATTTATCAGAAAGAAGTGTTCATGCTATTGCCAATTTCTTGTCTGCTGTCTTGAGATGTAGGTCCAGACTACGATTGTCTTCCTTTTTGTCCATCCAGCCCCTCTTATGCTAAATGACAGTGAATAGCAAGTAGCAACTGAGCTTATCTAATTTGCCATTTCTGTTAACCACCTTTGTAGCCTTGAACAGAGAAGAAAGACTAGAAAAAATTGTCTCCTGACTTAGCTAGGATGTGGCAAAGAACAGCATTTTCTTCCAGCTGAGAATGCCATTGAACCGCACAAACGCATCTCTCATCATTTTTAGTCCTCAGAATGTAATGGGCATTGATCTCAGTCAATCTCAGTCATAGACTTTTGTGCCATGATTCGAAGAAGACCATAGTTGGAGCATTCCTTGCAATCTAGGAGATGGTTGCTCATCTGCTTCTTTCCAAGAATTGTGGAAAATGAAGGGATCTTATTTACTTTGGCTCTGAAAGCCAGCAGTACCAATAAAGGGGTGCTGGTTGAGACATATATATGTTAAGGGAGGGCTGTTTTGCTCTGCCTTCCTCAGAGTTGTTAGACAAAACCTCTACTGGAATGAAGCAGAACTGCCTCAGTCACTCCCTGCCAGCACGTCTCGGCTGGCGCCCCAGTTGGATAAGCTGGGAGGTTTGGCAACAGGCCTGTGCCCCAGATATGCAGTAGAAGCTGACTAAATTTTCCTGTTGTTCTCTTTCTTTGGCCAAAAAGCAGGGCTCAAGCTGCTTCTCTTCTGGATTGTCCATCTGCTACTGCAAGGCAAAAGAAGCAGAGTTGCTTACTGCAATGCAGTGGGACCCTTTCCCACATTTACATCAAGAAAGAAGAAAGAGTACTTCAGGCACTGACAAAGTGCCGGCTTCTGTATTTTACACTGGAGACACGCACTAGCACAGAGGATCCCCTGCCCTGTTGATCCCTTTCCCTCATGGAGATCTCAGATTTGACTTATTCATAAATAGTTCTTATTAATTTACAACTTGTTGTGGAGACCTGGAGGTTATATTTTTTATTCTCGCTTTGATGACATACATGCAAGTTGCCACAGATGCTGGGAACAAGTTTCTCTACCTTCCATATGGATGGGATCAAAGATCACAGCATTTCTGACAGAGAAGCAAGAAAGACAAAACATAACAACCTGTGAAAACATCTGTCTCACCAGTTTGGGAGAAATATGCCTTTCACAGCCAGCCAAACATTTCACTTTTTGGTCTTCAGAAAAGCAAAACAATTCAGATTCAGAATGTTACATTAAAAAGTCAACTGGCAGGCAAACAATGCAGGGCCTGATATCTGAAGACGATGTGCAACACTATTTCTGAGGCAATCAAAATATCAAAAATGTTCTTCAAGACAGAGACAGAAATTTCTAAACAACAAAGGGAAAGACAAAATAGAGACAATTTTTCAGAGTTGCTACTTTCATTTAAACATTTTGGTATGCATTAAGACCTCCAAAAAAAAAAAAATAATAATAATAATAAAAATAAAAACAGAAGGGAATCCTACTCAAATCCAGAAGGATTTTTAAGAGACACCTTCTGGTGTTGACAGATACTAAACTGAATTCCAAAGAGATGAATACATCTGACAAGTTTCTTTTCACTTGATCCAATACTTCTAGTCTTTTGGACATTATTATCTATTTCACAGAAAGTGTCTTACCACCATTGCATGTGTGTTTCTGATCTGGCCTGAATTTAAAATCTTCCAGTATTTTCCCAAAAGTCACAGGAGAGCACTGTGAATTTTGTCCTAGGAAATGAAACTGGAGTGAGGCTGTAGTCAGTCCCGTAGCAATTTTCATAGCAGTGAGGGCATATTAACGCTAACTCATTGGCAATATTCCATGTTGGCTAATTATATTCTCTTTCCTTAATGTTTCCTCCAGTTTCAATTAAAGAAGTTATTAATTGCTTCCCCTCTTAATATCTGCTAGCAGTAATGCTGGCCCAGAATAACTTTTGCATTTTGTCAGCAGCATGTTTAAGCAACAAAGTACTTGGGGATCCTTTGATGAAAATCACTGTAGAAATATATGCTGTTACTAGGTTTATTTTATTTATCACACGAGCCAAGATTATTCTTTTTGTTAGTAATGATTATTATTTATTTTCTTTTACCCAGTGCACCTTGTAATGAAAAGATGCAGTCAAAATTCTAATTAAAAACACTCTTTAAAATAGAAGATATCTAATGATTTTAAGATATAGTCTGGATGTAGTGTGAACACAGAGGTTGTTTGTGATTACATTCAGCTTACTACGTGTTAAGAGACTCTTCGGGCTACACAATCTAGCTCCAAATACTCCCAGCTGTGTTCCTGTAACAGTACAAATCTTGCCACATTTCGCTCACTGTAATTCTGCAATAAACTCTGAGTAGACCAATCATTAAGCAATCATTTCAAAATTAGGATTATTTTAAACTTCCTCTAATCGTTTTAACCAGCTTGTTTTTGTTCTTTTTCGCACGCCTTTTTGCCATACTTAATAATTCCTGATATTCCTGGATGTTTCATCTTTAACAAATGGGAAAAGTTAACTTGTCTTCACTCAGACATACGTTAACCTAAGTGTGATCTTTCCCCACAGAGCTATCCTTGAAGTCCCCTACCCATCCCTGCTGTTACTCTCTCCTGCTTCACTCAAATATCATGGCTTCCTCTGACCTCTGAGATCTCAGTGGCGGAGATACTAGGAAATGGGTGGGACTCACAGTCAGTCTTTTCTGATTCACAAAACCTGCCTGAATAATTCAAGAAACGTATGGTCAGGTGCAGCTCACGAACTGAGACATGGCATTTGATGTCATGATAACACAGAACACAGTCACCTAAAACTGTAATAAAGCAGCAGAACTTGGAAGGGCTCACCCCGCATGGGAATGAGCAAATAGATTCTATACAATTTTAAGTTCCCTGCGGCAATGCCATTCTTTGATGCTTTGACCTTTTTGCTTCTGTCAAGTTTAATGAGTAATCTGCTCAGATCACTTAGGACTGATGTTCTTTCTTCCCTTCTTTCAAAGAGCCCAGTTAGTATAAGACTTTAGACATATTTTCCTGGCTTGCCACCTCTTGCTTCTCTTCAGAATACAGAGAAGGCAAAATGAAAAAGCCCTGAAAAACTTTTAAATATGTGAACCTAACTAAGCATTTAAAAGTTGTTAAACAACGTGAAAACTTAGAAAAGTTTGAATACTTAATAAACTTAATCCAATTGATGTGGAATTCCCGCTTCTTTGAAAATGTAAGAATTAGTTATTATTTTTTTCCTTAACCCGCTGTCTCTAGTGCAGCTTGAAAATATTGACATCAGGTAGAACATTTTCTGTGAAAATAACAACATTCTAAAACAGGCAAAGAAACGGTATATGTAAAACATTCATGATTTGTTATTTTTGTTTTGTTTTGTTTTGTTTTTAAGTAAAAATAAGCAAAATTGTGTGACGGCATCAAGTTCCAAATGTGGATGAAAGAGAAGACAAGAGATCCAGTAGATAGAGATCTATTTTATGTGGACATATAACTTTTCATGGTGCAGTACATATGTTTGGGCATTTTTGTATTTGGGCGCTACTACTGGGAGCCAACGTTTTTAAGAACCTGTTTTTAAGACCTGTTTTTAAGAATGGTAGAAAGGTACTATTGGGGCTGTTCAACCTGAAGAAGAGAAGTCTCTGGGGAGACTGAATAGTGACCTTTCAGTATCTAAAAGGGATCAATAAGAAAAAAGGGGACAAACACTTATCACGGTCTGTAGTGCTAGGACAAGGGGAAATGGTTTCAAACTTAAAGAGGGTAGATTTAGATTGGATAGAAGAAGGAAGTTTTTTACAATAAGAGTGGTGAGGCACTGGCACAGGTTGCCCAGAGATGTGGTTGATGCCCCATCCTTGAAGACACCCAAGGTCAGGCTTGACCAGGGTCTAAGCAGCCTAGTCTTGTGTAGATGTGGTGTAGATGTCCCTGTTCTTTGCAGGAGAGTTGTAATTGATAACCTTTAGAGTCTCTTCCAACTCAAATGATTTTATGATTCTATGACACCTTTTAGTTAGAGGATTTCTTCAGTCACATCCGTATCAAGTGAAATCCTATTAATATGTACATTAAATTGGTATATTCAGTAGTTCAGTATAAACTTAGAAGCACATTTAGATGTAAGGACACATTCACATGGAACGTCTTCACAGACCATACAGTGAAAAGAGTCTCAAAATGCAGAACATGAGAATGTGGTTTGTTGGGAAAGTCACCGTGTAGAACTTCCTTGAAGTTCAGGAGTAGCAGAGTTTGCCTCATCATTGTGCACATAACTTGAGACTTTGTCTTCTGCCAACAGCTTCATAAATGAGAATTTTAAAATAAAAAATTAGGAAGAAAATTTTAGTTGCAGATGGATTTCCTCACTACAAAGACAATCCTATTTTTAGTTAAGTTCTTGTAAATCTTAATGGGGACTTAGGGACATAGTATGAAGAGAAGACAGGAATCCACATATAAAGAATTCCCCAAAGATATCCCTTAACTGCCTGTGCAACTTGTTGTAGGGAATCTGTTATAGCAAGACTCAGTGGTCTCTTGAGGTTCCTTCCAATCTCTGCAATTCTATGATTGTGTGATTCTTCTGCATCCAAGTCTGAGATAAGTCTTCAGACTCCTGTTATGAAAAAAATCAGTAAGAAAATATGTCACCATAAATATTTTACAAAATTCAGCTATTGTTCTGGAAAGTCTGCTATGCAATAAATTTTCTTCTGGATATTTAATCTGTGAGCTGTGCATAGTTCTTCTTATTCTAAATAGTCTTCTAAATAGAATGTATAAAATGAGTTTCTATAGAAGCAATAAATATAGTGACATATTAAATGAGGTATATCACAAAAAGATTCAATATAGATTTAATAGGCTTTCGCTGTGTGAAATACAATTGAATTCTGAATTATATTCATGTAAAAGTATCCACTAATTGTGCGTCTGATAAGAGACCGTGTATTTGTTTTAGAAAATCAATTCTTATTTAACTTATATGTAATAACTAGTAGAAATATTTATGGTTTTTTTCCTTTAAGGAGATTGAGAGCTTAAAGGGTCGCTAACATGAAAAGACTATGAGTCCAGTCCTGTTCCCACTTCATTTTAATCTCTCTGTGGGAATACAGTGAAACCTTCTAAGAAAAAAGAGTGAATAAACTTCTGCTGTAAAAACATTACATAATGAATGTGCAATTTATACATGAGTATAACTGCGACCAATGGCATTTTCAAATATTTCAATTTTTTGTCTTTCAAAACATTTAGAAATGATGCAGCCATTTAGTTACAGGAAGGGATGTTAAAAGGGTTGTTATATCTTAAAGCACATGATGTGCGCATATGTATATGTGTGTCATATACATCCATGTCATAGCCATGGGAATAAGTTCTTTTCTCAGTTGCTTCTTAAGGATAGCAGAATTGTGCTTTTATGGTAAACTGAGTAAATGCTTTTAAGTTTTTGCTCTCATTAACAATCCTGTGTTAACTCATTTGTGATTTTCAAACACATATGCATGCAGTCAGAGAAGAAAAGGAACTGCAAATTTCTTCTCATTCAGAGTTAGCAATTATTTCAGAATCAAACAAGTAAATATATCTCTAAATATACCATAAGAAACAGTGTAGGCAGCTGTTTTGATACATGCCAGAGTAATACCATAGACCCATTTTTCAGTTTTAGGAAGTATGGTAAGTACTGTACATGATGCTAAGGAAAAAAATGGCAAAAATAACTATTGAGGTATTCCCCTCTGATGTGGTATAATGCTTAGTATATATCTCTAAGTGAATTTTGCACTTTGCAGTCCATCTTCAGCCAGGGAAATTGATGACATCTTTGTATCAACTAAGTGCTTTTATGTCACCAAATTGCCTGTATCTCTTATGCCATCCACTGGGTCAGGATAACTTCCCTGTACAAATACAGGAAGAGAATTGGATCTGTGTTCTGATTTTGAGAAAAAAAGGAAAAGATAATACTCTTTTTGAAAAGCAAAATGTTCAAACATTAGAGCATTTGAAGCATTTGAGTTTAACAATCCAGATATAACTTTAAAGTTGATGTGATTTTTCTCTACTTATCTGTGAAAGCTTTGGAAAGATTTACAGGTGGACGATTGTTCTTTAGACAGTGGCTCACTGTCACACGGGAGATGTGTTTGCTATGTGAATTATGCCAGTTATGTTGGAACAGAGAAACACCAAGAAAGGAACGTTCTAGAGACAAGCAAAAAACTGCAGAGATCTGAAACTTTTCAAAGAACAAATCTAACTGTAATTTCATGCAGAAGGCAGCAGGCAACATCATGAAAGCATTTTTTTATGTGTCAAGTAAAGCGTTACATATTGATTTCAGGATCTGGGAGGTGATATGGTTTATCAAAGAAACAGTTTTAAGAATTTTTCCTAAATTGTTTGAAAATAGCAGATCCTTTAGTGCTAAAGCATTCCCAACAAAACTGATTAGCATGGAACATTTCAGTCCAGATTTTTTAAGCTTAGTCAAGTTATTAAGTAATCAAGTTGTCAAGTTATTTTTGTTCTGAAGATAGCATTTTATAATGGATAGTATCATTCTTAGCTGCAGGCCTTACTATCTAACATACATCAATATTTGCAGAATGGAGAAGTAGTCCTTTTACAGTCCAGGGTAATGTGCTAAGTTTATGTGCCATATATAAGTAATTCCTTCCATCTCTGGCATATGAAAGTGTTACTTAATAAGCACTTTCATCAATTTACAACAGTTTTGGACAGTAATTTACAGCTGAAAAATCCAATTATGTTTAGAGAATGTGAATGCATCTGAAGAAAAAATTATATGTCAAGAGGCAGATTAGTCATCACACTTTTCCTTTAATTCATGCCATCTCTGACATGGGAACATAAGATCATAAGAAAATATGAAGAGGTTACATTCCCTGATTTGTGCCATGGAGCGTGGGATGGGTGCTATCCCAAATATAGTGTCTCACAAACAGAAATGGAATTTGAGCGCGAGGCTTCTGCAGCTGGTGGGACTCCCGCAACTTTACTCCTCCCCTTCAGAGCTCAAGAGCTGAGGTGAAAATTCCATTTATGTTCTGTGGCAACCTCACCCCAAGTATTACACATCTGGTCCTCTCTACTTACATATGCTTTTTCTTTTGATTGTGATTCATGAGCGTGAAGTCTGAAGAGTCTACAGAAATATCAGCATTGTTTTAGTGTGTTCCAAATTGCTAAATAAATGTGGATCATTGCTGAAGTAAAAACCAAATGACAATGCTGGTCCATGCTTTACCTGTTTCAGTACTTTTGCAAAGCTTGATTGAAGGAGACAGGGCAGAAGCTGATGAGTGTCATATTTCAAATAGTTTTTAACATGATTTGTTGAAATTATGCTGGCTCAAAAAGAAAATTCTCAATAAAATCAAAACAGGCCTCATTAATTCTGAGGTTATAATATTTTGGGCAGATTAGCTTTTGGGTTGATCAAGTTTAACCAGAAACCTCCAATTTAAATCACTCAGTTCAACATCTGGAAAATCATTTCCATTGTACATTCTACTCTTTATTTGAGAAGAAATATTTGGAGAGAGGAGATGCACTTCTAAGACCACGATGACGTCAGGAAAACATTTTGCCTCTGAGAACCCCATGGCAACGGCATAACTACCTTTTCCCTTAACAAAGCATTAGTTACACATTTTCCTGGTATACATCATTAAAATTTCTACACTGTTTCAGTGAGTAAACCAAATTACATATGTTCAATAATTCACATTGATAACGTTTACTTATCTTTTTTAGGAACAAAAGAATTTGCAGTAATACTACAATTAAATCTAGAAGTTCCTGTGCAAATGAATTATCATTCCTTTAGGATACATGGCAACACCAAGTTAGAGACATTCAGACAAAGGAGTTTAATGAGCTAATTGTAAATTTGAAGAGAAAAGCCCATAACAAGAAAAACAAATGAGCAATGTGAGAAAAAATGTTTTTAAGAGCTTAAGGAATGTGCTTGGGACCACTCAGCCTGGCCAGTTATTCCATCCTGATAGTAGCCACTGGAGTTGCTGTTGAGACAGGACCAACAAGTCATGCCCTAAAGAGCATATTTTACATGCCCCTTTTGTGTTCCTATTTTTGTCCAGTTAGGGATAGTAACACTTGCTATTATGTCAAAGTTGAACTGAAGAAATTGTAGAGTAATATTTCCTTGAAAACCAATGAAAATGCTCAACTATAGAAAATATAGAAATGGCAGAGGAAAGACGAGAACAAAGCCATCAAGGATCTAACCATAGTATAAAAGAAAGATAGATTTCTAAATTTATGCATGTACTGCAGGAGGACTGGGATACAGAAGATAAGATAAAAGACATATGGAAATACTTGGGATTAAAATGAAAAGACTAATTCTTCCACTGAGTTTTGCTCTACTACAGATGGAATTGGTTAACTTTTGCTTCCTTGGACGGGTGAATGTTCAAATAATTTTTCTCATCTCAGTGTCTATCTTTTGCTTACAATGTAAAGGACTTTACCAATAATAACTTAGATTGATATCCAAGAAGTACCACCTAAGCAGTTTAATGAACTTCAGTCAGATCTGAGAAAATACTCTTTTATGACTAATTTAGACCTAAGGTATAAACTTGCTTTTCCACTCCGATGAACTGCCTGGTCTAGTAACCACCATCATCTTCAAAAATTCCACATAATGTGAAAAGAATTTGATTATATTTCAGCACCTGCAGCAGTTATAATAGTTAAATCATATTTCTCTATTTTGAAGCCAAGCATCTATATTTCTGCTACATAAAGGCATTAGTATTCAGTGATGAGACAGGTAATAAATGAGAGAATATTCTAAGGTAATAACTACAATTCCTTTTAAAGGTCATCAATAGATGAGAAATTATTATGTTCTGTTAATGATACTTGTCATAGTCTCATTAGGTTCCATCCCTGATCAAAATGAAATCTGGGAAGACACTCATTCTTTTATTATGAAAAATAAAAGAAAAAAAAGAGATAAAGGAAAAAAAACAGCATCTGTCTAAGCCGTAATACTAAAGAATACTCTCTTTTGTGAAGTAGCATTTTAAAAGAAAATCCTATTACAGAGCAAGTGACTCTTCTACTTCCAAATTCAGGATCTAGAGTTTAATTTGATTGATTGATTGACTGATGGTTCAAGTGATGCCGCAAAAAAAGTAAACAGAGAAGAACCCTAATTCTGAAATGGTGACCTTCATGTGAACCATATTCCTAAATTCTTCATTTTCACAATGTAAGACCAAATAGCAAAGAGCAGAAGGGAGAAAGTATTTTAATATTTTAATATTTTAAGACATGCTCTAAAGACACAAAAGAAATTTTTATGCATTACTTAATGAAGCTAGGTAAAATAATCTGAATTAAACAAATAAATAGCCCATGATCTGGTAATATGTGCTAAGTTATCACCTAGAATTGCAACTTAAATCTAGACTCAAAGACTGCCCAGGCCAGAGGAGTTTTCCTTCAATTATTTTAATAGTTCCTGTTGAATTTGTTGTCCAGGAATCTAGCCAAACACTTTTTGAAATTGTTATATTTCAATGGAGAAGAAATATAAAGTAGCAGAGGAATAGGAGCTTGTTAAACTTCATGTGGCTTCACAGAGTCACATGAATACTCCTAATAGCTAATCTTGCTCAAGTACCACTGAGTACTGCACATACAACTTCTGGTAGTAAATATTTTAGATAGAAGTAAAGGCATTCTTGTTGAGAGAGGTTAAAACACACTTCTAATGATTTACTGAGGTGATATTAAAAACAGAGAGAAGAAACTTAGGGTTGAAGATCATGTTTGCTTCGGAAATCAGAGTGAACAGGTACAAAGTTTTTCATAGTATTGATGTGAATGTCTGCTGCACAACTTAATTCCTTAAGTATTTTTCTTACTTCAATGTTCCTTGCTCATTCCTACCATATATACATTCACTGAATCATATACACGCAAACAGAGTGATGTTCACAGTCATACATGTTATGGGGAGAACTTCAGGCCTTAGTAAAGGTTCAGAATGCCACCTAATCTCTTTTTTTTTTTTTTTTTTTTTTTTTTGTATTTTGTTGTTGTTCATCTCAGAACATCAGTATTGCAAAAAGACACATATCTTTCTAAAGTGGTTTCTATTTTCCTGAAATAAAGTTCTCAGATTGTTTCAGCATTTTTTATGCCACAACTTAAGTGACTGGCAAGTTTAAGCACAAAACATAAAACTGCTTATTGTGACATTTGGCTAATTAGTGCCTTCAGGGACACAGTGCACTTAATACAGCAAGAAAAGAATTGGTGCCATTTTCATTTTATGTTCACAGAACAGATAGTCCTCAAGAACAGTTGGTACTTTGTAATCTAGTGGGCTCTATAGCCTTCATGATAAACTGCCACTTACTTAGGCAAGAGTTTAGTGCAGACACCTAAAAAGCAAGGATTAAAAGCTAGTCCTTTTACTCATATAGTGGGATTTATAGGTCAACATTCTACATTGCCCAAAATGAGTAATAGTCCTTTGCCATTACTCTATCTAGATGACCTTTGTCTATACAACCCACTCACGTGTTTTATTTTTTCTTTCTAACGAAGGCATGTGTTAATGCAGATGAACTATTACTTTTTCTCCCACTGTTTTCAACATTAGGCTGGTATTATTTTTTATTTTTACTATTATTTTTATCTGTCTTGGAACAGTGATGGATCTAACATGATCCTATGATTGCAACCTGACAGGTTTTCCTGGGGTATTCTTGTAGAGCCTTCTTCTCTTTAGAAAAGATATTTCAGTTTTCTCTGACTGTGAAAAGCCCAAGCCAGCTGGTCATTTGTTTCTACATGATTTTTCCATTAGTTTCTTTGGGATTTGGAGGGAGAGAAGTTGATGAGGTTTTGTTTTGTTTTGTTTTATCTTTGTGACATGACTGATGGAATATCTCTTCTTTATTGTGAAGACATGAACTTAGCTGTGATCTGTCCTAGCTTCTGCACCAAGCGGGAGACTGACTCACTGTTATTCAAGATAGTAGCTTAGCAAGAAAGATGAACTAATGTGTTTTCTGTAAGGAGTTCCAGAGTTTGAAAAGGCCATATATCCTTTATGTAAATTAAATATTTCTACTCGATTCATATTAGGGATCTTCAGAATCTCTTGACATCGCTGCATCCTTTTAACCCGGAAAGCTGTCAGGCAAAAAGAAATATTGCCCTGAAACAAAGAATGCAAATAGTACCTGTGACAAAGTATAAGGAGCCAGGCAGTGTTCCTTTCCTGTTTTTTTCTGCAATCAGTGACCACAAGACCAGAATTTGTCCCATTTAATGCTTGTGATGCTGCTGCTTCCATGCCACTTCTCTAAAAGAAACTGGTTTGCATCCTTACAGTAAACTTCACATAAAAGCAATTAACTATCCTGATCTGTTTTACCAATTTGTATATTCTTTGGCTGCTAGCTCTGAATTTTAAATATGCACAACTTAACTTACAACATATTTCTTTTCAGCTACTATATGAAGTATTTAATACCCAGGAGGATTTCTTTCTTTTCCACAAAATATTACAGACCAAAATATTTCAATTTGTCTAAATTTGTACACCACAGCAGATGCTCAACTATGCAAAAAATGTTACTTTTCCATCTTCTATTTGAAGGCAGTTATATGAATAAAGCATTATGGTCTAATCTAAACCAGCTATCATTCCACTTTATGCACATCAAAATTTTTAAATCTAACCTTTTTATATACCATCTGTATAAAATTGTTTCTATAGCATACTCAGTACACAGACACTCTCCAAGGAACTTGAAAAAAAAATTTTCATCCAGATTTACAGATTAGTATTACTTTAATGTAACACTACATTTCATTGTTTGGATGCATTTTCATTTCTCATTTACCTTGCATGTTTATACATATATTTTACTATTCTTGAAAGGAGAGCAGGGAAGCACATCAGACGTTATCTGCTCCATGAGATTAGTCCTAATGCATAGCATGACCTAAATATGCTATGTAAACAAGGCACTGCATATCTTATCACTGAGCATATTAAACAATTTAGCTGAGATTTGAAATATTCCCTATAATCTCCAAAATAATTCTTCTGTTATATTAAATGAGAGGAAATTAAATTTCCATTGTTAGGTAATTTTTAATATGTAATATAAGAGTTGACTTATAATAAATATCAATAGTGAGGTCATATTTGCTTGAATTTTTATACTTCTCTCTGTAGATATAATGTATACACTAGTGAAAGAAAGACTCGTTTCTAACATCCTTTTTTTTCAGCTTGTATGTCTTAGGCTGTTGGCATACTCTCTGTTCTGACTCTTGCTGTGCTGGCTAGAGATATTACATACTTTTCCCCCATCCCAAGTTATTCATCACTCTCTATAAATTGATTTTGTCCTCCAGGCACAGTCATTCAAGTTAGCCCAAACCACTTTCATATGGTGTTTATTCTAACCTGTCTGACTGCCTGAAATGTTCTTTTTTTTTTTTTTTTCTTTTGTAGAGCTGAGGGCAATAAAAAACAGTTCATAGGAACACTGTAGGTGGTATGTCTCTTTGCAGAGGGAATCTCTGTCTTACAGAATAAGTGATAAAACAACCACTCCAGGATTTGTAAATGTGTCCTCTATAGAATTACAATCTGTTCTTCTTTATTATTATTAGATATGTAAAATTTTGTCTAATTAGAACTTAATCTCCCTTTCTCAGAGAAGGCATGTACAAGAGGCATTAATACTTTCATTTTTAAGATAGAAAGAAATGGCAGAAATCTTGTATCTTGTGTCCTTATAAATAATATTTTCAATCACATCTTTTTAGATATTAATGTTTTCAAAATACGATGTAATGCTAATTAGACAAAGAATAGCATGTGAGTGATACTGCCATAGCACATACAACGGCCTCTGCTGTTGTAGGCCAACATCATAAAAAAAGAAGCATTAATTTCAGAGCAGCCCAAGTACTATATGCTTCCCATGTTGACTTTCTGCAGAATCTGGTGGATCTAATTACACCAGGAAACCCACTGTTCATAGCTGTGATCTCAGAGTCCTCTAAAAAGACATAGTAGCGTAAAACAGTCTTTGATGTGTAAACCGCTTGGAGGTTGTATGCAACCCAGGCAGAACAAGGACAAATATGGAAAGCCACATAGTACCATTTTGTATAGTTACTTATCTGACAAAGATGTTACTAAGATGCTTTCATGTAACTGAAATCCAAGGCAAGAGCTGCTGGCATTTTTTTGTGCTTATTCTAACAGAATTGGTAAATTCCCTTTGGGCCCCTTGGGCTAATGTCATTAACATTGTACTTGCTACAGAAGGGCACGTATTTTCAGTATTAATTAGTGTACCATTAATCCAAGCACTTAACTCCTTAGTTGTAGTTAAAATTATGTATGTTTAAGAACCTTTTTTAAAATTTATTTTCAAATTGCAGTTTGTGTGACATTGGCAAATGCACTGATTAAAACAAACTGGGCTTAAAAGAACCCTTTCCCATGAGAACTGTTCAAAAGTCTAGTGACTTTCTCTGCAGATGGTGCAGCCAGACACAATAAGCCATTTTAAACACTCCGACATGCCTGCTAAATTACTCATAAACATTTTTATCATCCAAATTCATAAACATTTCATACATAAAAATTAAAAAGTCTGAAAAAAGCAAGCCCTTGCTGGGCAATAAGGCAGACATGGCTAAGTGGAATGATGGTTATGTACCGCGGTGAGAGGACTAGCTCAGAATAGACAACTGAACAATCGGTGAAAACACTGAATGGGTTATTATCAGACAAATGCATTATTCAGAAACTTCTTCAAAGCTCTAGCCCTGACCATCTGGAGGTTAGAACACAGAGGTGAAAGCATGGGAGGTATATGACTTTCTAAACACCAATTCCAGAATGCAATCTCATAATTTTTTATCAAAATTCATCCACTAAAAAGCAAAAAAAAAAAAAAACAGCCATCTTTTCTTGTAGAAAAAAATAAAATAAAAAAAAATAGTACAAGGTAGAGTTCATTGATTCAAGGTGAATATAAAACTTGTTACTGCGTTCTGTGCTATACCATCAAGCTGTCTAAACACTGTTCCTTATCCACAAAAAAATATTCAAATAAATCTTCAGTTCTTCGCCTGTGTTAACTGTCAAAAATGGTGGAAGTTCTAGAATACGATAAGATCTATTTGATTTTTACCTACCTGGATGCCATCTACCCAGAGGAAATGACACAATCTTCTATCAAGACTGTACTAAGTGCAATTGCCAATGTATGTTGGGGTTCTGCAGGGAGAATATCAGACAGGATCTTATTACTGTGTACTGGCGCAAAATTTGTTTTTCTTTTCACCTCTGTAGAACCACATTCTTGATGTGTACTTTGCATCTATCAACTGGTAACAAAAAAATTCTAGAACTTGGGTGATCATCTTCATATTCCAGGGCAATACTTGACCCTATCAATTGTAAAGTTTATGAGCGATTATGTGGCAAACTTCACATTCGCTTTCCCAAATGACCTTTCTCTTATCATGGATTAAAATACTAGCAAGGCAACTTATTCTGATCCGGAATTTAGACATGCCAAAGAATGTGTCTGCAATTAATTTTCAATATCATTTGGTTGTGACATGTTTTCATCCAGATTTAACAGATTGGAATATGACTGTACTAGTTAAAGTATTCTGCCACCAGAGTCAGACGATTAGAAAACCAAGTCTCTTCTGAAACCTAGACATTCCCAGCTTCAGGGCATTAAAAAAAAAAAAAAAAAAAAAAAAAAAAAAAAAGCTCTTCTTCTATTTACTGCACTAAAATCAGGTCCCTTGTAATTTAAATTATATTAATTATAAGCTTCAACATTTAAAACTTAAAAAAAAATATCTATATGCTGCCTGTGGAGAAGAGAAACAGTAATGAGCTAGAGTTTTCTAGGCTCTGAGTAATAATTATTTCAAGGTCATGGACTGGCAGATCAGCAGGGGGAAAAAAAGACTGGTAAATATCAAAGACTGATGAAATTGCCTTATCCTCAGGATTTGTTGAAATCGTGTTAACTACAGGAATTTATTTAAATAGCCCTGCAAAACTGAAATTAGTGAGTTCTGTGGTAAATGACTTCATGGACACATACTTTGAGATTAACTCTTTTCTATATTTCTTTGAATCTTCTTGATTCAAAACCTAAACACAATGTGGAAAGGAAAGAGGGTGATAGATAAATGCTTTTTGTTCTAAATAGTAGCTGTCCAGGGAAGAACAGCCATCCTTACCTGAAAATGCTTAATAACTGTATTTTCTTTGGTTCCAAGGAAATGAGCCACTGAACAATGTCATCTACTGGTAAGAAGGGTGTGTATTCTGGAGACTGCTTTAGTTTTATCTACCTTATCTAAAATTTAATGAATTATTTTAAGTCTTTATTAGGGCATGTATAATGAATCCAGAGAAAGTAATATATAAATACTTGAAATGCCATGCTTTATGTATGCACATAAGAAAAAAAATCATATATACCAATGCAATAAAGCTTTTCATCTCCCCTTCAATCAGAAACATAGGTAGGAATAAATATGGAGTCACTAAAGCCAGACCACTGTGCCATAATAGTGCCATTGTCCTTTAATTTCAACCCTTTCTTCCTCACTCTCCTTTTCTGATGAAAGTAAGCCAGAATTACATACACAGAGCTTTACTAGAGTCCTGTACAAAATACATAGCAAACATTTATGTGCCAGACACGTTCTTTCTGATATTCCCAAGCACAGAATTAATCTTTTTCTACAGCCACAACATGCTGTTTGCTCTCAGTCGTTCTGTGACTGATTCCTACACCCATATCTTTCTTCTACTCTGTCACTTCTAGCTGATCAGATTCCAGCTCATGGCAGAAATTCCTTTTCTCCTCAGTACATGATCTTGTACTTTTATACTGTTATATTTGATCCCATTTGCATTACCACGTTTCTCAAGGCCATACAGTTCTGTGTTTTTCATCTTACAATTTACTATTAGCTCTCTTCATGTTTGCTGCAATACCATTCCTTTTTCTGGCAGTAGATTTCTCTTCTCACAAGACAGCCTTGACTCTGTAACAGGCAAGAAAAAAATGGGCAATACAGGAGTAATACCAGATGGATGCCTATCTCCATTATTACATTTTTTCCTTTCATACTTGTGAACCTCCTATCGGCTCCCTGCTGCTAATATCCCTCAAGGTTGTGCCCAGCTGGCTTGCTGCACCTAAGGTCTGATAACTCTTGCAAAGAGCTGATCAGAGCCAAGAATCTTGCCATCAACCATCCAACTGTTAAAAAAAAAATACATCCTGCCCTGCTCAGTATTACAGAGAAACAGATGGAAGGGCTGAGGACAAAGGAATCCCATAATATTCAGCCACAAAGACCTGAAAATACAGTAATTCTATTAACTTTTATTTATGTTGATCACAAGCTTGATAGCTGATTTTATTAAGATGGAATAGTATTTCTTGGTCAGACTGGATGGACACGTTAATGTGAAGTGAGTCTCCTGGTTTAAGTTATGCAGGAGTAAGTTGTGGTCTTAAGGAATAAGCACCCCTCGAACTGAGTGATTCTTGTGGCTCAGGGACATCAAATTCCTTTATTTGTTTCAGACCTTTTTCTATTCACAACATTTTTAAAAGTTAAAAGACTTTTTGCTTTATGATTTGTGAAAAGGCATTTCCAGAGTTTTGATGCTGAAATGGAGAAAATCAGGAATTTTTTGTCATGTAAGTTTTCTGGCCTTGTTTAGTAAGGTCATCTCTATGAGATCACTCTTGAGGTTTGGCAAAGCAGTTGTCCACATACAAAGTGTAAGCTCTTCAGAGTGATTTGACATTCCTTTTTCATATTGACACTATAACATACATGCATGGTCCTCTGATGCAATATCCATCCTTCATCCTCATATTTTAAAGAACTTCCTTGTATCTCTACGGTCTGTACTGTACTCCCAGAGCACCTGACCTTTGAATCTTCCATATGTACATGATCACATTGCTGCCTTTCCCCGAAAGGAACCTGCGATTGCTATGACTGTGAGGACCAAAGAATTTAATCAACATTTCATTGGCTAGCATGTGATGTACCACAATGATGACAATAAAGTGTTACAACACGTAGTGTGCCACTCGAGGGACAAACAAACAGCATGCTGTGTAGGAATCCTAGAGCACGTGGTGCCATCTGCATAGATACCCAATCAAGAGTACTTGGGGATTACTTTTTATTTGGTTTAAAAGATATTTAATTCATTGTGATTGATCCTGTGCACATTTAAAAAATATATATATATAACATTTTTAAGAGTGTATTCCAGTAAACTACTAATTCCACCTTTATTTATCCACTTGGTTAACTGTTTCAAACAACTCTGCAAGACCAAGGAATCATTATTTTCCATAAAGAAGCTAAATTGACAAAAATTTATCAGGTTACACTTGGTTACTTCATTCTTCAATTAGGCTTTTTAATGCATTCCCCAGAGCAAAACTACAATCCGTAAGAGTGTAATTCACAGGTTTTTACCTGTGTCCTGTTTCAAGGAACCAAAGAAGTGACCTTCCCATTTCAAACAGTCGACATTTTGAGGATAAACTCCTTATCATTAACTCTTTTACTTCACACATTCCTTGCTTCAGGCCTCTTAGATGAATACACAGTTGTCCTAGTTGTTGAACTCCTCAATAACTTCCTCCTCTGAGACTTCAGTCTCTGTCAGGACCATGCTATTTCCATTAAAAACACGTCCTTAGAGTTTTCTCAGTGGTTTCTACCACAGGGACTGAAATAACTTTTTTCCATCACCTTCTGAGCTACTTTACTCTCTTCAGTAGATCACAATATCACAATTCTTGGTGATCTAGAGGAGCCTTCAGCCATGCTTGTAAATTTCTTACTCCTAATGTTCTTTAATCTCATGACAGTCTTTCCCTCTCGTCCTCATCTCAGTACCTCTAACTTCACCATTTCATCATCGCACTAACCTAACAAACAGCATGGCCCTAAAAGAAACAAGCAATGTAGTGCTACAGAGCTGAATGTCCCCATAGGGAACCACAAAATTCCTTTAAAGCAGGGATTAAGTTAAGGCAAATAAAATGAGCTGGTGACCTAGAGGATTCAGAAAGCAGTACCAGTGTCGCTACATACTAACTATATACATTTTGTGGATTTGTGTCCTAAATGTCCCAGCATAAATGTTTAGAGACTGTTATGATGGTATTTTCAAGAATAAGGACTAAGAAAGAATTGAACAGAGAACAGAGAATTTGACTTAATACTTGAAATTTATGTCTCTGTTGCTGCCAATAAAAACCTAAAGGGAGACCATACTACAAAACTAAAAATTTATCTGTGCATGTTTGGAGATCATGTCACTAAAAAGTTTCATGTCTGTGAAGTTAAATACACATTTATTCATTTATTTATTTAAGATCTCTGAGATTTATACAATAGTTCTAGGAAACAAAAAAACCCAACATTATGACTAATTAAACTTCCTTGGTAATTTGTATTCACAGTCTACAAATACAGTTGGATCACTTAAGGAAGGGCAAAAATATTAAAAGCACAACAAGGACAGGATCTTCCATGCATATATCTATGTAGGAATATGTAACAAGTTGCTTTAGAATCCATTTAATTTAATATATTATTTAGACATGGTGACATGAGATTATTTCAACAGTACATGAGATTAAACCTTAAACCAGTTTCAAAGCTTGAAAGGCTACATGAGCTTCCTTGGAAGTGCTTTGATGGAAGGAGGCAAAAGAAGCTTTCAAGGATGTTCAGGAGGTCTGAGAAGATATTTCTAAGGGCTTAACACTTTTATTTTAGAAACTCAATGAAAATGGCATTTCTTTCATTCTTCAAAATTATCTGTAAGTCTTGACAGAGCTAACTGTTCAGAATCTCCCTCATGTTAGGAATGCCTGTCGTGAATTATTGCTCGTGACAATGCAATATCATTGTGAAATTATCACACAGTGCTTGTAATTTTTGGGGGGAAAAGGAGTATCTTAAAAAGTTTGAATAGACATAATAAGGATGATCTCTTTAGCCACCTATATATTCCCCTTTGCACAAATTTAATTGCAAAAGCACAAGGCATCCCTCTATGTAACCCATCTTTAACCAGATCTCTATTTTATCAGCAAATATGCAGGACCAGTCTGAATGCTTTTAAGTGTCTCATTAACTCATTTTCAAATGCAGGTATAAGGATAAAATATAAATGTCTAATACTTATGCATCTCAGCTTTCAGTCATACAAAGGGGAAGAAAATTACAAAGTTGGACATGATATGAGGGAGATCAAGGCAACAAAAATACTGCTAACTGCAGAAGAGAAAGCAGTATGTATATTTCACTGAAGTGTGACACAAACTAGCTTTCAGAACTGATTTTGCATTTACCTCCTCACTGTCACTGCAGCTAAATAAATAAATAAAATAAAATAAAATAAAAGCCTTGTCATATCATTTAGAGCTTTATTGATTGTAATCCGTAGCTTTGTCAAATTTAGGTCATTCATTAAAACTTAGCGCCTTCATTTTTTAACACAGGAGCACTTGATGTACGAATAGCAATATGACAGAAAATAATTATAAAACTATGTCAGATAGAAAAGGTAAGAGAATTCATGGAATAATTGCAGGTAGGACTAAAATGCAGGTAGATATAAGAAAACTTCTTTTGTATGCTTTTGTGAGGAAAATCTACAAGATTTATTTTTGTAAAGGATTTTTCGGGGGGGGGGGGGGCAGAAAAAAAGCCCTTCTGTTTTTGTTCAAAAGAAATCGTGATGAGAAGTCTATGTGAAGCCATTAAGTGGAAAAGGCACAGATTCTTTGGTAAGTTCTCCTAGTACTCTGCCAGCACTCTCTCCTTTCAAAATAAGCTTTGGTGGCTGCTTCTTTTGAAGCTTCTGGAAGTCTTTATCCCTGGATATTTTTAGTCCTGGATTGGACCAATCCCTGGCTGATGCTATTGTTCAAAACATAATAACAGTAGTAGCACTTGGCAGTGACACAGAATGTGAAGGTTTTCAAAGCGCTGCTAAGCATTTTTCAGTTAATTTTCAAAACAGACTTTTAAGTATTATTAGCTAACTTTTTTTTTTCAGAATAAAAATATGACATACAACACAATAAAGTCACATATTCAAAGATATTACTGTGAACTAAGTACTGAAACATTCTAGTTGCTGGCTATCTGTTGGGCTTTGGTTAAGCCATGAAACTTGGTTTGCTAAACTTATGAATACCTTTCTGAAGAAATCCTTTTTTCTTAGAAAGTTCACTTGGAAATTTGCTGTAGAAAGTATTGAAATTGTGGGGAATTCAGCACTTAAATGATTTTAAAGTTTAAACCTTCTGTACCCAAATGTTGATCTTGCAGACATGAACTACAATATACAAGTTTGTATCTGGATATTCATATTTAGCACTGAGAGGTGAGGACTAAGCAACATTTCCCTCTCACAACATGTTGTGGTACTCCAATTAGTGCTTCACTCAGGTACAAGGTCTGGTACTTTAAGTTTCCAAAACATATTACTGGAGGTGGTAGTACATGTAGCTATCATGTGTTTGCAGTACTCCCATAGGTGGATCAGACCTACGCAGGAATTAAGAAACAAACAGAACAACCTCTCCAAATCCACACCTCAAAAATCACTATCAGTGTTACTTCCGATTGAATAATAAATCATTTGAGTTTCTTTTTGCAATTCTTCTCTCTAAAAGAAACAGAAAAGCGAAAGGGCAATGACTGCTTTTTTTTCACAGCTCCAGAACAGAGAGGGCTTTACGTTTAATTGCCAATTGCCATTGTCATCATGAAACATTTTGCATTTAGTACTGTGGCAGACATTCATCAGTCACAAAAGCTAGCTCATTTAAGTACACTTAGGATCTAAGTAGAAAGAAGTCAGATTTCTTGGAAGGCCTTACTTGAAAAGGACATCAAAATGAAGGTATATACTTTGAGTGAGCCCATTAATAAAAAACACAACAACAACAACAACAAAATAAGAAGAACTACCTAAAAATGTGATCTGCTAAGAAATTAAAGCTCTGGTCTAGGATGAAAGAAAGTAGTAGTAATTATACCAGATATTGGTAACATGGAGTCTGGGATCAATCTTAGCATCCACTGGGAGCAGCATATTCTCCATTTCCCACACAGATGGATCTATGAGGCAGACCACTGGAAAATAAAGATCCATGCCACTATTTGCATGTCTATAAAAGAGATATTCAGTAATTCCTAAGGTAAGCATATTGCAGTTTTGACCTTATTCCCAACTGCCATTCAATGGCATTTCTTGATTGATTGTCTAATGTAAATAGGAATAGAATCTCAAATGAGGGATTAAAATAAAATTACTACCAAAGCAAACGTAATCCTAGTCAATATTTTATAAAACCTTGACTTAGGTGATCATTTCATTTGCGTTCCTTTTCATAAAATAAGATTTACATGGCCTACGATGGCACTAACCTTTTCCTTAGATGAATAGCACATCTCATATATTTAAGTAATTATCTGATAGATCTCTTGAATTATCACCATGAAAAAAAAACAAGAAAACGTGTCAAAATTATTTAAAGGGACCATTACACACAGTTACCTGTACTTGTCTTATTTTTATTAAAGCTTTATGAAAAAGGTGTTATAGCTATATCAAAATCTTTGAATTAAATTGTCATTACCTAAAAATATTTTTACATTGTTAAGGCAGAAGTAACTCATTGTCACCACAAGTTAAGGATTTCTTTTATTGATAAAAAAGTAAGATCCTTTTTCATATTGCACAGTCAGATTTCAGTCCACAGTTATCCATCCCCAACCTTGTTTTGTCCTTTCTGTTTGTTTCTCCAAATAATGAGGCTTGCTGTTCCCTCTTGAGCTAAACTAACACTTACACAGCAGGCTGTAGGAAAGGGCAGAGGTGGAAATGGTTTAAGAGGCATTTAAATGGAACAGTGGTCTAGGGCTGTCCTTCTGCACAGGGGTTAATTTAACCCACTGAAAAATGCATTATGCAGCTGGAAATGGACAGAGTGTACAAAAGAAATCTGCTCATGTTTCTTCATACACTGTGACTCTGCTTGCAAATGCAGTCATTTGCGAGGATAGCATTATGTTCATCTGTCTTCTCTTCCTTTCATCTTCTGCTACTGCTTCATGTTAAGAGTAATCTATGTCACACTAGAGAAAAGATGCAGCGGAAAACAATTAACAGAATTTAAAACACAAGAAGAAGCAATTAGGTGAATTGTTTCCACTCTAGATTATCAAAAGAAACTTTGGAAATTCAGCTCTTTGATTTTCACTGCCTGGTTTCATGCATTTATAATGCAGTTTCAGATGTGTTGTGAGGCCGAAGCTTTTTTATACTCCCTAGAAAATAATGTTATAAGTGAAAGACAGTATGTGCAGAAGCCCACGTGCCCATTATAAACATTTTACAGACAGCCATTATGAAATGTATAGTGGAAAGAAAAGATATTTAATTGAGACAAATTAATATTTCTTTTTAAGAAGAAAATATATGTCATGGTAGAAACTCTTTTTATATGAAGGCTGTTTTATTAATTTGAAACAATAGTCTTTTCAGACATGACAAGATGCTTTTTACTATTCTTTTCAGTGTACTGGAAGAGAAAAAGATATTCAATTTCCAGTTGTGATATAATAATGGTAGATTTATTTTATAATTTTGTTTCTAAATCCTAGTTGTAAAGAAGTGTATCTGCTGCCTAGCCCTCTGGGTATATGTACATGAATAAAGCACGTTTCTACTAAATATATAATATCTCAGATAATTCAGATATGCACTTTTACCAAGAAGGCAAGGAACTGTGCTCATAAAACACTGTATTTTTCATCATACCAGAGAGTCTATTTCTCCAGCATCTGCTTAACATTCTTCACCTGAACCAGCACCCCTTTCCCCACACTACTTACTCTCGAGTAGCTGAAACAGACCTATGCTAAGGGATTTGTTTTTAGCCAACTGTTCTTCTGTTCTGCCTGAAGGTGCAATTTCCTCATGCTGCACCATGTGCCAAACAGCATTGAGTATGCAAGCATGCAGCTGCAGTGCTGCATTAACAAATATGGTTGCACAACTAATCTGAGCAGTGCTTATTCAGAAACTTTGCCTGATCCCTACTAAAAGTTTCATGATTTCTGATTTGGTGTCTGTCATACAGTCCAGCCCTTCTCAATATCTTTGCAGATCATACTTTTTTAGTGAAATTAAATCCAACTTTGGATTTTTATGTCAGGCAAAAAACTGAAAACTGTTTTAGTTTCTTTTAGGCTATGGTGTGTGCTCTTTGAACCAAGCTATGTTTTGCCTCTGAATTATTTGGGGAAGTTCAACAGAAAAAGTAGTCTTGGCAGGAATCAGATCCTGAAGACAGGCAAAAAAATAGATTAGCCTCAAGCCTGAGCCAGACCTTTTTCTATGGTCTAAAGTATCTTCTTTCACTAAAAGTATAGGGGCAGATCAATGATCAGACCAACTTCAAGAGTTATAACTTAAGACAAAGACATACAGGGGGGCTCACAACACTCCCCAACACAGATCTTGAAGTACTTACACTAGCCTTCAAGGCTGGGGGGATGAGAGCAAGCAGGAGTGGAGCACGTGCTCTCCTCTTCAGTGGAAGAAATACACAATTGTCAGGGTCAGTAATGAGATAGATTAATTAGTGTTAATTATTCCAAAAGTGTGTAGGAATATAGTAGGAAAGGAAAGGAACGAAGGGAACAACACGACAGGTAAGTGAATTTCTTAGCTTTTAGGAACCTCTGCTCTATCACATAACTGTAGTTGTGGTTCATATCTATCAATGAAAAGACAGATGAAGTTGAAATATCTTTTTGAGAGTTATAGCTGTTATAAGTAGAAAATGTTTTTAAGTACTTCAAAACTTTTCAAATCATATAATTACTGATGTTCCTAATGTTCATTTTCATCTAGTTCAATGCCCACAACTGATCTCAAATACTGTATTTTCCTACACCATTTTTTTTGAAGGCTACCATAAAATTCATCAAGTTTTCATTTTCCCCACTCTTTTTCATTCATCTTGCATTCACTTCTTTTTTTTCAATCCAGATTAAATGATCCTTCTTTGTATGCGTCCTCTAATAGAGAAAATGATATCAAAGATAGAGGAGTTCTCTATGAAATATATCAAGAGCAATTGCATTTCACATTGCATTGATACACTTTCTCCACATACAAGCAAAAGAGCTGACACATTATGTTAATACAATTGAATTCAAGGGCTCCTGGTCTTCCTCCATCTCTTGGAGGCATTGAATCAGTATGGTTATCTGAGTCCTGGTATTTACTTTTCGTGCTTCAGTGCTGCAGTTATAAAGATCATCACAGCAGCAAAGGTGCTTGATCAGAGTGACATGGGTAGTAATGAAAATATAACCTCCAGAGCTTTGTCAGCCCTGCATACCATACATTTTGTGACAGTGATTCATGGTTTGGAACTCAGGACCATCTGCTCCTTCAGAAAGCTCCCTAGCCAAGGTGAAAGGTGAGGTTTAACAGCTGTATCATCTTCACTTTTCTAAGTCCATCCAGAGCTGCCCAAAGGACAGCAAAATCCTCACACTAATAAGGTTGTGGCAGACAGTCTTCTGTGTGTTCCAGTATCAACGAATTCACTGAGCAACTGTTAATCTTGTCTTGAGCTGAACTACCAAAGTAAAGCTCCGTCCTGTTGCTCTCTCTAAAATTCTCTAATCTCAGCCTTTATCTGCTGGCACCCATTGCAGTCCCCTGTCTGGAGTTGTTGCCATTCTGCAAATGTTTTATAAGTATCTCCCACGAGAGGTACAGGAGTGCTACCTATGGCTCATAGCATATGGCACCTCTATGGAGATACTGCTATAGTACCCATTAATGATTTATTTCTTTGAATCAGTTCCTTGATCTGCAGAGATCATGAAGAATATGTTAAATTGGATCTACATTTGCTCTTTTATTTCTCTATCTTTTCATACAAGAGAGGAAAAAAAAAAAAAAACGAAAGAAAGAATGAAAAAGAAAAAGGTTTTTTGATTATAATAGGCAATGGGAACTTTTATTTTTTCCATAAGTTGGATAATAAAGGAGAATATAGTTTCATATAACAAAACAGGGCTTTACGTTCCATTTACCAAAAAGACATTGAAAACTAAGTGAATTAATTTTTTCTTAAGGTTGAACAAGTAGCAGCAAGATGCTGCCATTAATATTTTCTAAGGGCAGTAAGAATACTGGTTTTTAAGTCTAATTTTAAACTGCAAGTGCTTTACAGGAAGAAATAAAGGAATGGAGGAAGGAAGGAAAGAAGATGGGAAAAACTGCTGGTAAAGACATTAGCAATACTGGAGAGCTGGGGGGAAGCAGGCAGTTCATATTCTTTGTTCTACCATTCAGCAATTTTTTGTTTGTTTGTTTCTAATCTCTTCTAGCTTGTGCTTTAGGCAGAAAGCTAAAGTTAGAGCAGAATATTTTCTGGGGGGAAAGGTAGAATGAAGAAAAGCATTAGTCTCTAAAATATATATATATAATTAAGAGTAGAAATAGTGATGAAGAAAAATTTTGGCATATGCACTTTTCCTTGTAGTATGGAGAAGCAAATTTTGTTTGCTGTTTTTGTTGTTGTTTTTGTTGTTTTACCTAATACTTATTTTGTTATAACTTTTAGTTTCCTGGTAAGTGAAATTTCTGTCTCATTCTCTAAGAGACTGCTCTTCGTTTTAATTATTTGGCCTGTGAAAAATTTATTCTGTAATATAGTCATCTTGAATCTTCCTCTTTTTTTTTGCACTCTGTATTTTAATCTGCATGCTCTGAAACTATGCAGGTAATTCTTTCAGGTGTCTTTTTTTCCCAAATCTTTTCTTTGCTTACAAGAGTACAGTATATTAAACAAGGGAGGATATTCATTGAATAATGGTGTGTGAAAAAAAGGCCCAAGTATCTACATTGGAAACAACTGAAGGGAAAACACTATTTCTAAATCATTAGCTATCATCAAACTTGGAGATTACATATTGCTTCCCATGAAAAGAGCCATGAATTCTGCAGAGACTGACTCTAGATATACCTTTTATTTACAGATGAAATGTCCCATGTTTCTACTGTGAGGCGATTCTTTTCTTTTGATTTTCTTTCATTTTTCCATCATTCCTCCTTTCCTTTCCTTCTCCCTTTTGTTTGTTTGTTTTTTTTTTTAATATCCTTTTTTTAATATCCTTTTTTTAGAGATATGATTAAAAAAAACAGATGTCAGATGTGACCAATATGGGAGTTCCTAGACTTTTGAGATTACAGACCAGCTCTAAAAAAGCAAAACCATATAGATTGAAAATCTTCAGTTCTAATAGGAGATTAACCATTTCAAAACCTCTTCTGAAGAAAAATTGGCGTATAAAATTGTAATGAAAATTCTCTCAGTGTTTCCAATTGCAAACCGAGGTGTACTGAAAAATCTCATGGAAATGGACTTTCCTGACCGATTTTCAGTGTACATTGTTTTCTCAAAAGTGATCTGAATTACTAAGTTCTTATCTTATTAAGACTGAGACACTGGTGTGAGCTAGCTTTGGGGGCTGCATTAGTACAGGCCAGTCTGCTGGAGCTTTAAGAAGACAAGGAAACAGTAAGAAGTGAAGTGACCTATTTCCTTTCTATTGTTTCAGAACTCAGACAGCTGGCATGGCCTCAGGTCAGCCACACCACAGACCGCCTTTTCACTTGCTGTCATTAGATGTGGTATTTCAGGATATATATATAGAGAGATCTATCTATCTATCTATCTATATATAAACTCTTTCATCCCACTTTGAAGCTTTGCTAACACTTTAAGAACAACTGTAACCAGACTGTGATAAGCACTGTCATCTAGAAAAGGCAATATCTGACAGCCCACAGTCAATTCCTCCTATTTGGTTATTGATTTCTTTTTTGTCAGTTGCATGGAAAGTGCATCTTTTTTGTCGGACTTGAGGTTCTCCATAGATCTGTCTGTCCTTCAAAGGTAGGGGACAAATAATTCCTCCTAGGGGTTTTGCATAGTCTCAAACAGCTGAAAGGGGGTTAGAAAATGGCCCTTTCTCCTACTGATCTGAGACTTCGCACCTCTTTTCCTGCAGAAGTGAATATGTTATATTCGTCTTCCAAAGCAATTGTGTTCAGTACCTAAGTCATCATGGAAAAGGTTGTTGTGTAGAGGAGACCGCAATGTGATATTAGAGGATATCTTCATGGACCTGAGGTTGAATTATAGAGCTTAGGATGGCTTCCTGCAGTACAGCTGACACTCTCCTGCTCTTCCTGTTCTCCCTTCTACATCTACCTGGTCTGTGCTCAGAAGACAGTGTTACAAAACAAATCTCTGTCAGAAGAGTGTAAGCAAAAATGAACGTAAGAGATTCTGAATGTTGACAGAATGAGAGGAAAAACAAATGTGAACATCCATTACATAAGGCTGTTGTTTGTGTACAGAGGATTCTTAATTGCTTTGTTGAATACCTGAAGGAAAGCCCTGTCTCTACATGATATAAATTGTACAGTTGAACAAAGCATACCCAGTGGTCTGAATCTGTGAGAACTTTGTGAACAATTATCTGAGACAAGTAAAAAAGACAGTGAATGAAATGTAAAAAATATAGTTCTGTAAATATAATTTCTTTTCTTTGGTGAACATTAACACCAAATGTTAGCACCTTGAAAATTTGGGAAGTAACTGGTAAATCTTGTCATATTTAAGTGGTACTATTTATTCTGACTCATGAATGAAAGGGAGCTTTACATGGAGTTCCAAGCGAACAAGATGATTACATGACATAGCAGCACACTCTGGTAGCCAGCAGAATCCCACACACAAGAACAGTAGGCAAGCTCCTCTCCTTCCGTATGCAAACCACGCTCTACGTGTCTGGCAATGTATGTAAGTGATACCCAGACAGCAGCAGAGGGGACACCAGCTTTTTCTCAGTCAGCTGGTGATAACAGCACAGCCCTGATGCATACCAGGACCAGTGTGTTTGCTGTCTGTACTATGGAGCTGCCAAAGGCAGGTGTAAGACAGATTTCCACTTCTCTGCTCAGATGCTGGAAGTGCGGGGAGAGATAATACGACTGGTCTTTGTGCTCAGACATCATCTGGGACACGAGATACACATACATGGTTCAGTGTCTATACTGGCTAATTTGGACAGAACAGAATAGATCCAATTCAAGAGAAGAGTGAGATCTTATAAAGAGCAGCACATCCACTAGCAACTGAGGAACTCCGCTGTACCATATAGGACAGTCACATTAGTTGTCCCTGGGACAATCACTCTTATCTCCTAACAAAAACCTCTTTGGAGAGATTTTACTTTTTGAACCTATTACCAAAACAAGCACACTACTATTACATTTTTAGGTGCTGGCTTTCCAGTATTTTCCAAAAATCTCCACTGAAACAGAAAATCCACCCACTACCTCATTTATTTGCAAACTTGTATCTATGCTTTCCCCACCACTGTTACCCTTCTACAGGCAAACACAGATGGTGCACAGCTGTTGAGCTAGGCTTGGACCATGTTCAGGAGCCCAAATGTCTGCAGGAGGATCCCAAACCATTGCCTCCGGTGACATCTGTGATTCTACCCAAGCCAAACTCCTGTATTGAAAATATACTGATGCATACATCCACTGTTCTGCCCTCGACACCAGGTTTTATACTGTCCTCAAAACAATACTGAAATAATTTCACTTGTGTTAGTCAACTATCAGGTTTAATAAAGGAAATCTAACTGAAGAGCAAGCACATCTCTTCATGTAGAGGAGTGTGCTTCACTTATTGTAGGTGTAACTGCTCTTTAGCTTTTCTGAGGGATACAGAAACAGGATCATTCCCTGACTGGAAGACATGGTGAAAAAATGCCAAAATCATTCATTCAGCAAACCCCCTTGCTGTTTCGTTAGTAATCTGGGTACCACTACTCACCATGGCCCTGGCATCTCACAGTATTAGAAAATGAAAGCAGAACCTCCCACCACACCACATCACTTCATTTGTCCAAATGCTACCGTGGGAGAGAAGCAGAGTTTCGGGAACCCTGCCATCGGATCTGATCCTGTGCTACCAGCACCAGTGGTAGTGCTGATACTAGTGCCACTGGTATCGGCAGAGTTGCCTGACAGTTCACAGCTCCAGTCACATCCAGAGCTACTCAGCTTACAGCCTCACCCACCTGCCTTTGTTTTGTAATCAGAAAACTCTCACTGTTCTACGGCAGAACTCATTAGACTCAGTAAATAAGAGCTCAGACTCAGCTGTGACAAAGTCACATCCTCTTTCTCTCTTATCCTTACCCCCCTGCTTTTTAGCCCCTGTCCTTTTGGCTAGAATGTGGTGTGATATGGTATGGTGCTGTAACAGGGGTTCTGTGCCCTTTGCTGGCTGTTCCCATTGAAGTAGACATGCAGCCCTGACTCTGTCTGGCCTGATAATTAGAACCATGGTGCAGGTGAGAGCTGGGCTGAAATAACAGGCAGAGTGGATAAGCACACAGGTGGGATTTAGAGTTAATATCCATTGGAAGAAATTAAGTCTTGCTTGAGTGAGTGGGTGGCAGGATTATGGTGCCAAGGAAGGGACAGAGGAGAAGGCCAGTGTAACAGCCATGCTGAGAAATTCGTATTGGTAAAAAGTATTCTGCAGCAGAAAGGGCTAAGCAGCACCTTCTGATGAAGCAGGCAGGAACCGGTGTTAGGGATCTGACACAGAGAAAAAGAATGCTGAGCAGCTAGGAGGAAGGCTGTGAAACTGTGATATAATAGCTCTGCTGAACATTGTACAAAGATTTACTATATACTAGGCATGTACCGAAACCAGCTGATTTAATACAAACTTCAGTTCTGTTAGATATCTGGCTGATAATGACATCCTGAGGTACAAGGGTTTGAAGCCTTTTTCAAATCACTGTTGAGCCATCTGCATGCATGTCCCTTTGATGCATTCCCTGAGTTTGTCAT
The DNA here is from genome assembly GCF_023343835.1 of Lagopus muta. Taxonomy (NCBI): domain Eukaryota; kingdom Metazoa; phylum Chordata; class Aves; order Galliformes; family Phasianidae; genus Lagopus; species Lagopus muta. The sequence goes on along the minus strand of NC_064438.1, from coordinate 19,555,411 downwards.
ATTGCAGAGATGGTCTTTTTCTTCTTTTATTCCATTTTCCTCATTTCTCTTTACTAACAGCAGAGATCAGACTATTTTCTATGAGTTTAGACTTTATGGGTTATTTTAAAAGCTTCAGAAGGAGCTGCTTTCTCCACACATTTTTCTGAAGTACCTTCCTTGGCAGGTGGGTATTCCTAAAATCCTCACACAAAAAAGACCGTTACTTTCACAAATGTTTTTGAAATCACTGGCTATAAGATACAGTGGAAAAGAAGGGGGAAAAAATAACCATCTGAGTTTCTCAAATGAAATTAACTTGGATCCAAATTAAGTGCTTATTTGGTGCTTGAGTGGAACAACCGAAAGGAAATATCACTGCAGTGAAAGGCAGCAATGTACTTTTTCATTCATAATGGCAGTCCTAGAACATGAGGTGCCTGCACAAAGAATCATTACCAGCACTGTATACATTGCAGCCTCTCTCATCCACCAGAGGAGCATGCATTAGCGAGATGGCTGGATAATGTAATTCTCAAGTCATTACTGTCCTGCAAGTCCAGTGTCTTAGTGCTCTGCATAAACTTTCATCTAACACTTTTATTAAGTAGAAGGTTATGTTCTGCTGAGGCTCAAAAGAAGAAGTATTGGGAAAATCCTATCAGATAAGGCTATTGCTACGTTTTGCCAGAGCCTGGTGCTGTATATCGCCTTAATGAACAGTGTGTTCCTGGAAGCTCCTTTCATTGATTCACTATGACAATGGAGCAGACCTTTAATCTTATTTTTATCACTTGGTAAAAAGAGGATAATTATGTTTGTTTTAACCATAGTTAGCTAGTTAAAGATAGTTTCTAAATAGCTTTGGCACTGTTGGATAAATGATAGAATAAGTTCTCATGCACTGGATTCATTTGGTGTATTTTCCTCATTAGTCAGCAACAAATGAATGACAAATCTGAAATATCCTGATTCAGCAAGCTCCTTTAGCACCGTAAGGACTTTAAGACTGCAAGAGAAACAACTGATAGGTGCACACACAGTCAGGCTGCGACAAGTCAGAATGATGTAGTTTCCAATTAGAGACCAGAAACAATGTTCATCAGGTTCTATATAATGACTTTACACATGACCTTTGGGGACAGTTTGCTGCTGCACGATCACAGAGGGAATGTTACTCAGGGAAGCTACAATATGAATGACAGTACACAGAACAGAAATTGTAATTAGTTCACCATACATTTATCTTATGTGAATACTGAAGTCCAGCAACATCCGCTCATTTTATAGGACTTCAGATAATCCTTCAGCTGGTCTAGTTTAATATAATACACATGATTATGTTGCTGCTGAGGCTTCTTTGTTGATGCCAAATCCTTTGGCTTTTCATAGACTGACCTGAGAAGGAGAGCTGTGATTTATTTGCAGGATATGGATAGCTGTAGCCTCCTTAGAAAGCTTATTGACATTTGACATTACTTTTTAAGCAAATTCTGAGAAGAATTGTAAGAGACCGAAGGAAAGGGAAAATAACATAGTCCTTACATAGCACTGACTGTGAAATACAGGCTAGATTATGAATTAATTATTTGTGTTGTCTTTGTGAAGTATTTCAAAGTGTTTTATGGCAGCAAAAGTATTTCCATTTTGAAATTCTATTAATAATGTCATGTATGATTCACAGAATAGAAAATATGTTCTTGCCCAGCTGTTTTTCAGATTTTCTTTGTGTAGAAGTTTTTGTGCCCTGTTTTATGGAAAGGATGGTGTTGCTGTTCTGCATGTGCTCTTCAGTGGATGTTCTGTTCCCACTGCACTTAGAACCTTTATAGTTGCCTTTCTTGGATCTCTTCATTTCTTTGGAATTTTTCTAAATCATGTTAAACCCCGAATCTTTCAGAAATTAATCCTTAGCTCTACACTGAAGTAGTTTAGCTTCTACTGGTGGTGATGCCTACACAAAGTCTATCTCTCTAGAAAATTTCTGAGGAGGAGTTTTTTTTATCAGTATATTTATACATGAAAAGCACCTCTGTTTTCTCCTTTCTTCTTTCCCTTATATATGATTTTCAGTCCCAGATTCAAAAATATCTGAGATAGGATTGAGAACTTCTTTAAAATATCTGCAGAACAGAGTCTAATCAGGGCCTCTGGGCTGTAGCTGAGTGCAAATGTTCAGTGATGCCGCATTTTCTTCAGAGATTATTTTAGCTGTGAGGTCAGTGTGGGATCTGAAATCAACAGCAGGCCTTCCGTGAAATCTGCAGAAAAAGTACACAGACTCTTTTATGTAATAAATATGTGCATAGTTGATGCAGTTACTGCACAAGACCTGACAGATCAGACCTAAGCTCTATGCTCCGAAAGGTTTGCTGTGCTGCACTTGCAGAGCAAAGAGACTATATGTGTTACAGACTTGAAAAGGTATAAACGTGACCATGAGAAAGCCAAAAATTTCTTCACACAGAAGAAGATGGTGGTATCTGAAGTAGTGTGAGCTATTTAGGAGCTACTGAGCTTTGAATATCTTTCTAAAGAAAAGACTAAAAGAAGTTACCTGAAAAGTTACTCAGTGGGATTTCATGTCTTATCAGACTGCATGGCTCCACTGGATAATAGTAACAATTTAAAATGCTTATTATTGCTGTGCTAAACAGACAGCTTTCAAAATACATCTCCATACTCTTGTAAGATCTTCTGTGATTGATAGCATCCTGAGCCATACCCCCTGTACTTCACTCTCCACAACAAAGTCTTCTTTTAAACAAAACGTCCTTCATACAATCGTATTAGTTCAGAAATGAAACTGCAATGTATTAAGCTCAGATTTTAAATTGCCCAAGGAATATAGAGATTCAGGCCTTTTATAGTCATTAGAGACAATTCGTACAATTGTTCTGATGCGCAGAGATCCTGAGCTACGCAGGCACTTATATTTCATTACAAGCTTTAGCATACAAAATATATCCCAGGGATATTTCTCCCTCTCCCTCCTGCTTTTCACACTATTTGTTTCTACTGGAGAGTTGCGCAGGAAATGTGTAAACCTCATTATTTTGACCTTGAAGAAAACATTACATTTCGGAACTTTTGTTACTCTAAAGGGTCCCGCAGTCTTGTGAGAATTGAATTATGGAAGGTCTCCAAAAAGGATGCCAGCCACATAGTTTGTTAAAGGAATTGCAAGTATAAAGCTCTATAATATTGTATTGTTTTCTAGGAGGCATTGCCCTCTCTTTTGAAAATTTCAGGTACTTGGTTCCTAAGTGTTGGCAATCAGCTGCCACCCAATTACAAGTTGACCGCAAAGTGAACAGTTTTATTCCACACTGCTTCTCATTTGGGCTTCAGGAAATGTGGATTTAATTCTCTAACTTCCCTATGATGAATCTGTCCAGAATTTTTGCCGTACTTTTGCTGTGTAAAAGAGTCACTACACGTCAAGTGGCTAGGAGTGAATTTTACAGAGAGAAAGCGAATAGTTTCATACACTTGACTGAAGGAGACAGAGAGAATGAGAGTCCTTTGCAGGGCCTGGTATTAGCCTATGTTTTCATAGTATCCACATATTATCCACCATAATTCACCAGTATTTCACCACTAAACCACATCCCTTAGTATAACACCTAAATGTTTCTTGAACACTTCCAGGGATGGTGACTCAACCACCTCCCTGGGCAGCCCATTCCAACATATGAAGGTTTGATGAGCTGATGGCCAGTTGTTAAGAATGCATAGCACCAGATCACTTTGGGGAATACATTTATATAGCACTATAGCAGACCAGAGATGCAATTAGAAAATAAACAGGGCTCTTCTGATCTGGTTCATAGCCGTGTTCAAGCTGGAGTTGCGACCAGATGATCTCCAAAGATCTCATTCAACCAGATTTTCATTGCCTGTGTTAATTAAGCACAAAGTCTGAGAGAGTACGTCATTGTTCCTAAGTAGGTCAATAAATTTCTTTCTGAAGTGTGTGAAATACAACTGTCCATTTGTCGTGCTTCTCCTTTCTCTGTTGTTCACTTTGGAAGGAAAAGAGGCTAGGGATGGGAATGGTAGCCAAAAGGAAAATCTGTCCCTGAACTCTACCTCAACACTCCTTTAAAATCTTGCCCAAGGAGAACCATGTTGTCTTCTATAGACTGGGGAACATTGCCTGCTACAGGCCTCCCACTAGATTCTGTGCCACTGATCACATTATGATTTCTTAAGCCAATTCTTAATCCACCACACTGTCCACGTGACTATCCCGCGCTTCCTAAGCTCGCCTACAAGGATATACGCTATGAATAGTACAGTCATCTGAGGTTTAAAGAAAAACTTTTTTTTTTCATAATGTCCATTTGCCCATTTCTAAATTTTTTTATGATCAGCTTAGCTATGCTAAGTGGGACTGATTAGACAACTTTAAAGTCTGCTGTCCTCTTAATTCTCTGTAGAGCAGTCTACTGCCTTGAGGAAAGCTCTAATAATGTATCTGAACTTGTTTACGTCAATTTGGCTTGCAGACTAAAACTTTTGCAGAGAACAATTCAGAGTCACATTTTCAAGAAATAAGCCAACAGATTTGTAAGCACACATACAAAGCTCTGATTCTGTAAGCTCTGATTCTTAACATTTATTCAACAGAAAGTGTTTCAGGGAAGATCTTTAGAGGCAGAAATGAGTGACAGGTATCTAGCACACCGTGAAAGAGCTGCTTGATATCAGCTTGTGTTTAAGCCTTTGAAAATCTCTTTCTTAATAGCCTCATTCCAACTGCCAGTTGTTATTTACACTTGTGCCTGTTCCCTTCTGAATGCTAGAGCAAATGTTCTATGCTATGAATTTGAGATTAAATAAATCAGATATGATAATCAATTTGCAGGCAGGGCAGTATGATTTGTGCAGAATGAACCCACATGCCTGAACAGAGGTTTACTGTAGCTCCATTGCAATTTTCTTTTGACAAGAAAGCAAGTTAAGAGCTTGCAAACAGAACAGCACAAGGGCTATGTACCAATGCACCTGTCCATCCACACTGTCAGCACTCCCTGTTCTACAGCTCATGCTCCACGTTGCCAAACTGACTGGGAACAGCAAATAGCTCTGCAACAGCCTGCCCTGCTCACAGCAAACTTTCCACTACAGGAGCTTATTTTCAGCATTCTGCCAAGCAGAAAAAATAATCCATGTCCATTTATTGTCCTCTGGATATATTATAAGTTACAGGACAAGCATTTCTGCCACATCTAACACTACACAATCAAACTTAAACAGCAATGACATCAAAAATGCACAGTAAGTAAGATTCAGTCAGACAGGAGCTGCCGGAGTTCATACTGCTGTGTATAAAATGCACCAAAAAGAAAATAAACAGTAAGCTTCTGATATTTTCCCTCTGGCAGCATATGCATAGCAGTCAAAACACCTACTCACAGCTTCCAGATAGATTTCCTTTTGTTATTTTTAACTGTTGCTCTCTTCTAGTGGTACCCTTGAGAGGTCTAGAGGTGGAGTTAAATGTAAGTCAATTGGTAGTCATTGGATAATTTATGTCTAAATGAATAGTTGCTCCAGAGGAAATTAAACAGCCTGTGGCAAGGTTTTTATGTAAATAAGCACACTGATATGTTGTATATTCAAATAGTATTCATCAAACCAGAAAGGGGAATGAACACAACAGTCTTCATGCTAATATGAAAATAGTAACTTATTTAGGGACGAGATGATGTTGTGCAATAAAAAGATTTATTGTGTGACTAAAATAAAAATTAAATTCCTGTTAAAATATTTATATACAAGTTGCCGAAACATTCTGCTTAGAGATGAATCAAAGAAGCTTTTGGCATTTCACAGATAAATAATTCCAACATTCTTCTGCTACAAATTTAGTGCTTACAAGATGTTAATGGCAGTTCAGTTTTCAGGACAGTCTCGGCAGACTGCTTTTCCTCAGCAGGTGGTGAGGATTTGCATCCATATTTCAAATATACTTCTATCTCATTACTGGCTTCTTATTTCTTTGTGATTTATATCTCTATAAAATTCTGGCTTGCACAATGGGGAATGGGATTTGAAAAAGGCAAATTCTGCATAATGTGAACATTTATCATATGCTTTCTTGGTTTTTCCTTCTTTAGACTTCCTTTTTGAGAGATTGGAGGAAATAATGGCATGGCATTCTTAATCAAAAATAAAATAAATTAAAAAAAGAGAAAGACAGGAAAAAAAAAAGTTGTCTTTTCTAAAAATAAAGTGTTTTAAAAGAATTAGAAATAGTGGTGTATTTTACTCAGATATGATATGCCATGCTAAGTGGTAGCATTGTTTGCACTGCTACCTCCCTTTGACTAAATTGTGATCTTTAAATAATACATGTGCACTCGGAAGTTTGCTTGGATAACTGTTAATTTGTGAGAGTTGTAATCAGTACAAATTCAGTAAGTGCTTTTTGTAACAGGGCTGAAAGTTATGAATCGATTTGGTATTCATGCAGATGTCACATATAATTTCAGAGCTGTTACACTGTAATTTTGTTGCACTTAATAGAGATTATGGTGGTAGCAATTTTGTCACTGTAGATAAGGGGCTCTTAGTGCTTCTCTCGTAGATTTCCAGCTCCCCTTTTTCAGGTGTTTATAGCATAGTGTAAATCTAAAATCCTCAGCCTATTAAATCAGAGTATAATTCATCACTGAAGAAGAGGTGGATCTGAACATGCACATTTTAGACCTCTAGTTTAAATTAAAATGTACAGGCTGATAGTTTTCATTCAATCTATGATAGATGCAGAAATTTTGAAGTACGTTAGGATTCTGGAACCCTTCTGCCTCCTCTTGTGGTCCCCCTCCACACAGCCATTCACTGCTTGCTAGCCAGCGTTTGTCACATTTTGGATTTCAAATCCTCTAGCGTTTCTATTGAAAACTGGTTTTCTTTTTAATCATAATATGCCCCATTTCTACAGTGGAAAGAAAATAGCAGATTTGTGCACTGGAATTCTTTTCTTTGAAGTATAGGTATTAGGGAAGCACTTTATATTCAGACAAAAAAAGCCATCTGCTATATACCAAAAAAAGACAAAGAATATTTGTACTTGGCACACATGACTTTTAGATTTTTGGTCTGGTGTTGCAGGTGAGCTGGAAAAACAACATGTGCAATACTAATAGGGAGAATAGGATTTCAGTGCATTTCCTTTCACTGCATTTCCATGCCCATAGGCTGTTCTCTGTGCCTTCAGATTTTCATCTCTAAGCTAAGCTCTGCAATACATATAAGCTCTTAATACATGGTCTGCTTTCTGTGCCTTATGCAAGAAAGGTTCCACAAAACAAACAGGATAATTTTATAGCTTGTGACACCCCAAAAGATCTTTTATATCCAAAGCCAATAAAATATGAGATGCTCTATGCCACTCATGCCACGTATTTATATGCTCAGTTGGAGAATCAAGAAAGTAATTTCCTCTGCACTCTCTTTTGAGATTAGCAACCAATAAGCACTGAACAGCTGAGGCTAGAAAGAAATTTCTGGTGCGTTTTCCCTACTCCAGTGGTCAATAAAAAACAATTTTTGATTTAGTATCTGCTTAATTGAAAGCTTTGTGAATGCTGTGGAAGTTTTCCCACTCTTTTGCCATTCAGTGGGAGTGAAAACATATAGGGAGTTGCTAGAGTTCAGACATCCACATACATGTATTTATCATACATAATAAAACAGATAGGACTTTGCTGAAGAGCTGATCTGGTTTGAGGTGAATTGTATGCAAACTATTATTTCAGAGAGAAGCTTAAATTTTATGATTCCTATTTTGGCTTAACAGCAGTGGTTTCATACCCTCAGAAGAGTATAAATGTGTCCACATTAAAACTGAGGACAGCTGTCAGTTTGAAATAAAATGTGATCCAGAGTTAAGCCTCATTTCTGATAATATTCAGAGAGAATGAAATCCAGAGGCAGTTCCAGACATTCAGTATTATTCAAATACTGTGCTCATGAGCTAGCAGTACCTTGCTACTGTGACAGGAGAGTTTCAGCTAGTTGTGGTTAATAACTTCTGAATGTTTAATTAGCATTTTCCAGTACTTCATGAATATAGCAATCTTCTGTAATCACAGAATCATAGAATGACGTGGGTTGGAATGGACCTTTAAGATCATCTAGTTCCAGCCCTCCTGCTATAGGCAGGGACACCTCCAGCCCGGCTTTGAGTGCTTCAAACAGTTCTTACAGCTATTCAACATAATTGGCAGATGAGATGTAAAAATCCTCTGTGAGAAGAAATGCTCTACTGTATTGTTCACTAGTCTCTATTTGTGCCACTCAGACTTAAATTCTTACCCACATAGTAATCTACATTTACATTCTACATTATTTCCAAAATTAAATTAAATTCTATCCAACAAAAATTTTACAGTTTGTTTTGAATAATTAAATTTGCATGGTATTATTTTCCTTCTGCTGTAAGGTCTGATACAGTGAACTACCTTTCCAAGACAAAGAAGACAGAAATTGCTCAGGGAAAGGTAAAACAGTCTCTTCCTCTTTCTTAAACCCTCTACCTTTCTACATCTCCTTTCCAGAATTAATTCCATATAAAAAAATATCTGGAAGTACTTAGAACTGAAATATGGTTTTAATGACACAGTGTTAAATATGAGATTCATCTTTGGGAGAGAGACTGTATTAAATCAGTTACAAGAGATTTAATGAAACAAATAATTACATGTAGTCTTATTCAGGTTATAACCTTTGAGAATGCCCAGAAGACCAGCAAAGTGGCAGCTCAGAGGCTGATCTTTTTACAAAAAGCACTACTCAGTTTTACTGCTAGAAAAAAGGCAGTAAAAAACAAGTATAAGTATCACTTCTCACTCTGTCAGTCATGGTGCTTCTATGCCTCCTCTGCTTCCTCTCCATTTTTATGAGAATACGGAACTTTAAGGATGCTTTATTCATCTGTAATTACCGTGCATTTTTTCCTTCAGTACAAATTAGCATCTTCTTTGTGTCAGAATATGTACTTGGTTGAGGCTCTTTAGTGAATATGTAGTGAATATAGCTTGCTCAGAAATATGCATGGGAAATTATAAGTGGAGAGCTGTTTGATCAATATCACAGGAAAAATGGGAAAGAAACACAGCATTTTCTAAAACAAGAGCTAATGTAATAAAGCATAACACTGCTCACAGTTCCAAGCATCAACCACGGTGTATTCCTGACTTGTCAATACAGAAAGCTTCTTTTCCCAGAATCATACAACACCAAGTTAAGAAGGTGGTAATCTTTTAACAAAAATTGTTAAATGTTCAGATCAATAGTGCATTTCTGTTCAGAAAATAGACTGCACAACAGTGTGCCAGTCCTGCTACTGACCTGATCCCCACTCTGAAGTGAGGGAGATGCTTTGGTTAAGGTGCAAAAGATATAAGCAGGCTAACACAAACTCAAATTTAAAGGCTTGTGCCGTTCAACCACTGGTGTTACTCTGAGGAGTTAAACTGAGCAGATTTTTATCTGTTCGTACATCTAGATCAGACTAAATGAAGAGAAAAAAAAATTTCTGAATACTTCCTTTCAAAAGCATCAGCATCCATTCTTATTATAAATGCTTACTTAAGAAAAAAACTCTCCCTAAAGACCCAAAAAACTAGAAAACAAAAAAACTTTGAAGCACTTGCTTATGAGGAATTGTGAACTGGATGCTTATTTCAAAAGTTAGAAGCAAATATTTTCTTATATCTTATCAAAGTTGATCAAATAGCATTTTAAAATATATTGTTCATAATGTTTGCTCCAAGGTATGTTCTTTTCATGTGTCTATTTCAAATACAATGGCATGAATAATTTAAAGTAAGAGTCCTTTTCAGTTTCAGAACACAGTCAAGACAGTGGCACCTAATGGGCTTTATGTAAATTCACAGGATAGATCACAGCATTTAAATTATGGGAGGATATAGCATATTCAGAACAATCAAGGGAACAAAAAGGAATTGTATGAAGAAAATGTATGTTATAGTTTATAAAAAGCTGAGGCAGGTATCCTGAATGTCTCTGTTGTTTCATTTCCTGAATGCATTGTAACATTTAAAACAAGAAAAGACTGAATTTAGACATCTATTGGCTCAATGAATCACAATTGTGAGAGCATATGCCTTCAGTGTGGAGAGCCTTGGATCATTAAGGACAGATTCATTAGCAGACAAGAGACAGCGGCAAACTAATTAAAATAAGATCGGAATCAAATGAAGAAGCCAAGTTAGGCAGCCCACTAGAATCTAAAATTTCCTTTTCAACTAATTTTCTTTCAGTTAGGAAAGCGAATTACTGAAACTTATCCATAACAGTTTATTTCGCAGACAGAAACTGTATTGACAATTTTTCTGTTCAAGATTAGTAATCTAATATATAATCCGTCAGCACAGTTTCTTTATCGTTTTATCCATTAGCTGTTGAAGGTAATTGGTCGATTAGTAGTGCCAGATGGGATTCCAGTGGGGAATAGGAAAATAATTCTCCTTATATTTACTTCCACACAGGCGTATGTGCAGTAGAATCATGATCCCTATTAGAATACACAGATGTCTTCCTACAGTCTTGTAGATCCAGAATCTGGTCACGTTCATAAAAATGCTAACATAAACTTACTCATCCTTGGCAGAGTCTATCAAAATTTATATATAGATTTTGACAGTGATCCAGGTTGCTGTCTTCTGTTTTTAGTGCTGAAACTCTATTTGTCACCATCATTTTGAGCCTAAATAAAGAAACAGTGAATAAAATGTATTGGATATGTCCTTTCAACCCATCCTACTTTGATTTTAGTTCTTCTTTGGATTATTTTTGTGCAGTGATGAAAAATGAGGTTGAAAAAAATGGAATGTTCTATGAATAAAAAGCACACCATATCTAGATGATGGAAGAAAACTTTAGAAATCTGCACATATATAGGAACAAACAGCATTTTCCAGAAAGAACTACTGGATAAAACTAGTGAAATGAAAACTGCAGCAAGTAATGTAAAATACTTGAGCTACAGCTACTGTTCTGTGGTTTTGAATCAGCTAACATCATAATAAACACATCACTATAGAGTAGTAAATGATTTTTCTGCTATAAAAAAAGTAAGTCTTTGGAAGCTAAATGGTTTCCAGTACTTTAGATGCTCAATCCTGTATGGGTGCCTGTAAGACATTGGAGGTGCCCAACTACATTTGGGAAGCCTACAGAATTTGCATAGTCAGGGAATGGAGAGGTGATCCTGGACATCCCAAGGCAACTCAGGCAGCAGTAGTTACTTTTGTTTGGTCATCTAGTATGAAACTCAACAGTCATGGGGCAATAACACGCTATTCACACCCTTGCTCCATCTGTCACTGGATATCAGCTCACTTATACAGAAGTGAATTCCTTCTGTTCATTTGAATTCCTATCTTTCCATGCTTCGTTTGTAGAAACTATTATTTCTTTTGTAGCAATTCATTGAAAGTCACTGCTTGACAATGAATTCACATATTTCTTTATGCAGGCATGCAAGCTTTCTGTTGAAACAGTCCTTGAATTTCTCTATCTAATCCAAATCATTTTAATAATTACCTCTCACTCAGCTTTTCATATTTAATTTATATTTTAGCCTCAACTCCATGTCACTCAAGTGTTTCCTTCAAAGAGAAAATGTCTTGCTGGCAAGAGACTATTTTTTCTCTTCCTGAAGCTGTAATGTTCTTTAAGAATTTCCATAATCTGATATTCTGCAGCTAATGTTCATTTGCATATCTACAGAGATCATGATAGGGAATTCAACAGAGCTTGCAGCTAAGTCATACATTTCCTTCAGTCAAGATGGAAAAGAAATTGATTACGGGATAAGCTACATTGCCAGTCCTCGCAACTATGCCAAATGCATGCAGAAAGTAATTGTTCCCTAATTTTGATGTATTCCCTCACCTGTGAAATGTGATACTCTGCTCAGAGAAACCCAGGAAAGTCAGAGGCCACCTCTCAAACAAAGAAGCTTATAACTGCTATAGTATGACAATAAAGGAACCATTGTCTGAGCTCTTTATATGCATGGAAGGCACACGCCTCCCTGATGTAACTCAACTGGTGTGCTCTTTGGCAGATGGGAATTTTTCGTCTGCTTTCTATGATGATAATCACAGATGGTGAAATCTGTGTAACTAATAAAGAAATTATAAGAGGAATATATCCCATTTATTTCAAATGTCATTTTGAAAGGCAGAAGATATTATAGTAATATATCATTTCTTGACCCCAAAGTCTATTACTGTGTATGCAAAGAAAAGACACTTCTATTCCTTGAGGCCTTAATAATGCTGTGCTGTTGATTTTAAAATGAACTGATTAGTCAGCATTTTGTTTCTTTCCTATGGACTGTTGCCATAATATTCTTATTTTTAATTTAGTGCTTGAAGTAAATGAACTCCAACCCTACACTCCAAAACTCAGCTCAACTTCTTAGAAGATCTAAGGAATCTATTCTTATTTTTTTTAAACGAGATTATCCTTCAAATTCAATACACTATTGTAATCAACCAATACTATTCTATTATTATTGTAACCAACCAATACCAATTGCATTCTGTTTAATTTTCTCAGAAAGGAGCTGTATAATGGGATCTAGGACAGCCCAGGTCTCTCCAGAGCTAAGTTTAGCAGATTCTCCTGCAGGCACTGCTGCTCTCAGCTTTGGTTCCCAAAGTTCAGTCCTGGGAATGATAGTGTGTGCACACCCCTACTTTGTTTCTCTACAGGAACAGCTAGTTAGGTTACTTTGTTTGATAGAGTGTTTTAACTTCATGATTTTGATTATGTGATGTAGTGAATTAGGAAAACTCTTCAGCTCCAAAATAGATGTGGTGTCTCTCAGTGCATGTTGACAAGAGGAAATGACATCTTTAAATGCTACAGCATTTTATTTCCAAAGTAATTTATGTCACTGTGTAATTCTCAGGTGGAGAATTCAGTCCCATCTGGTATTAAACTTAGCCGTGCAAAACTATCACATACACTATTTTTGTGGGGAAAAAAAACGAATGGCTGTTTTGTGCATTACATTATACATGAACAAGTACATTTATATATGCAGAACAAACAAGACAGAATACTTTCCATAGACTTCTGATTGCTTTCTATGCATTTATGAAGTGTTTCTGTTTGTCAAGATGAGATATCATGTTCCATATGTGTGCAAAATGTGCAATTCCCCTACACCATTTTTGAAAGTCCTTGTTTTGCATCCTGTCTGCTTTTCCCACAAACTTTAATTTTTCATTTTTCAGACATTACTCTGAAACAAGAAATCAACTAATTCTCTGAGCAAAAGAATGGCCAGCATGCATTTCTGAA